>NW_019238999.1:0-1875 GCF_002742605.1 Olea europaea var. sylvestris
TCTCTCTCTCTCTCTCTCTCTCTCTCTTCATGCTTCTTTTTTCTCATCGCTGCCTTTGTTTCCTTTTTCGGTGTTTTTAGAGAAACCCTAGGAAATCTGGAGCTCAAGGTCGTCGGTGGTGGGGTGGGTTAGTTTTTAGGGCTTCGATCTGTTGATTGTTGTGAACTTTTTTGTATTTTTCTTGGAATTGTGAGTCCTGAGGTGAAAAGGATTCAGAAATGTCATCGTTGAGCAGAGAATTGGTTTTCCTCATACTCCAGTTCCTCGAGGAGGAGAAATTCAAGGAGTCTGTTCACAAGTACGTGTGTATATTAATTACCTATTTGTTTCTTTGTCTGTTGTGTGTGGGTACTTCTGTGATGTGTTTGATTTGATGGGTCTAGTTTACTGTTTTGATGGGAAAATGATAAGAAAATTTTGGGTTTTAATTTTGAATTTATTACAAGCTTTTTTTTTAGAAAAAATAAAAATTTAAAATTAAAGCTCCATTAATGACGAGTTTTATTTTTATTTTTAATTTTTTTGATTATTATTATTATTTTTTGGGTGGGTTTTGGAAAATTCGAACTGAAATTATCGAAGTAATTTTGCGTATTTAAAATTAGACTTTTTGGTGAGAAAATGATTTGTTGATGGTTGGTTCTAGAGACGTGTTACTGAAAAGAAAAGGAAATGGAAAGCTATAGTAATTGGAGACTTGATTATGCTTTTTATTATCTGTAAAGGAAAATGCGAACACACTTTACAATTAGAAGTTATGTTAAACACGGATGGCTGTTGAGATTTGCTTAAACAAAATTGGAAATTTTAGATTTAAGTGCTTATGCGGATGCTCTGTTTTGTAGGCTTGAGCAAGAGTCAGGGTTTTTCTTTAATATGAAATACTTTGAGGACAAAGTGCATGCTGGTGAATGGGAGGAAGTTGAGAAGTACTTGTCAGGTTTTACTAAAGTTGATGACAACAGATACTCCATGAAAATATTTTTTGAGATAAGGAAGCAGAAGTATCTTGAAGCACTTGATCGGTACATTGATATTTACATCTGTTATTTTTATCATAATATAATTTCCTTTGTTAAAGAAGAGTTCAATTGGCGCGCTCTCTATTTTTCCACCCTTATTCTGGGTTTTTTTGGGGTGTGAATTTTTGGATCTTTGTTGATATCGATAGGCAAGACAAGGCGAAGGCAGTTGAGATACTGGTGAATGACTTGAAGGTATTCTCGACATTTAACGAGGATCTATATAAAGAAATTACTCAGCTATTAACGCTTGGCAATTTCAGGTAGTATGTATTTCCTTCAATGCTGTACAAGAAGCATCAATTTGTTCACCTAGTAGAATGCATGATGTGATTCCTTATGCTATGAGCATCAGTGTTGACTTATGGCCAGATTATAGACAGCCTTGACTTTTTGCTTCATATCTTTTGGAGGATCCTCTGAAAAATGTGTTTACTGGACAAAATTTTATTGAGAAAAATTAGTGTTAGAAAAATTGTAACCTGATCGTTAATCTTCATTGCATGCCAATTAAAATTTGAATCCCTACATAATGCTGCTAGATGAAAATTAGACTGAAAGACACCAAACATTTAATGACACAAAGAATTTCACTATTGGTAATCTGATTATCAATCTTCATTTTGTGCATTCCAGAAACTGAAGGTGAATAAAGAGTTTCTAAAAAATATACAATCTTGAAAACTTGTCTAGATTGGTTATAATATATCACAAAGTACCACTTATTCAAGCCTAGTTAGATGGTTTTTCTTGGGCAAGTTGTTATACAAGAACCCTAATAAGCTGCCACCTACCTGTCCTATGTTGTATTGCGAGTGTGTTGCTGCTGCTTATTTGAGAAGTTTAGATTTTA
>NW_019239000.1:0-1875 GCF_002742605.1 Olea europaea var. sylvestris
TTAACAACGCAAAACTGCAACTGGAGCAATTTCGTTATTTGTCGCGACGGTGTCGAAATGGACCGAAATTTGGCAGGTTGATTCGAAACAGCCCGAGAAATTGGATTCGGGGTACAGACCCGGAGTCACGGGATTTTAGCTAAATTCCTTCGTTTAGGCCTTTGAATAATTAATTTTCATATTAATTATGTTAGGTCGAAGATGTGTTGGACAGAAAATTAACAAAGAAAAACTGCACCAGGGGCAATTTCGTCATTTGTCGCGACGGTGTCGTAATGGGCCGAAATTTGGTTGGTTGATTGGAAATGGCCCTAGAAATTGGACTCCGGGCACAGACCTCGGATCACGAGATTTTTTCCAAACTCCTTCGTTTCGGCCTCCGAATAATTTAATTCTGTATTAATTATGTCAGGTTGAAGAAGTGTCAGATAGAAAATTAATAACGTAAAACCGCACCAGGGGCAATTTCGTCATTTGTCGCGACGGTGTCGAAATGGGCCGAAACTTGGAAGGATGAATGGAAATGGCCCCAGGAATTGGACTCGGGGCACAGACCCGGGATCACGAGATTTTAGCTAAATTCCTTCGTTTAGGCCTCCGAACAATTGATTTTCGTATTAATTACGTCAGGTTGAAGATGTGTTGGACATAAAATTAACAAAGAAAAATCGCACCCGGGGCAATTTCCTCATTTGTCGTGACAATGTCGAAATGGGGAAAAATTTGGCAGTTTGATTGGAAACGGCCCCAGAAATTGGACTCAGGGCACCGACTCGGGATCACAGGATTTTTGCCAAATTTCTTCATTTAGGCCTCCAAATAATTAATTTTCGTATTAATTATGTAAGGTTGAAGAAGTGTTGGACAGAAAATTAATAAAGAAAAACCGCACCAGGGGCAATTTCGTCATTTGTCGCGACGGTGTCAGAATGGGCCGAAATTTGGCAGTTTGATTGGAAACAGCCCCAGAAATTGGACTCGGGGCATTGACTCGGGATCACGGGATTTTTGCCAAATTCCTTCATTTAGGCCTCCAAATAATTAATTTTCGTATTAATTATGTAAGGTTGAAGAAGTGTTGGACAGAAAATTAACAAAGAAGAACCGCACCAGGGGCAATTTCGTCATTTGTCACGACAGTGTCGGAATGGGCCAAAATTTGGCAGGTTGATTGGAAACGGCCCCAGAAATTGGACTCAGGGCACAGACCCCGAATCACGGGATTTTAACCAAATTCCTTCATTTAGGCCTCCGAATAATTAATTTTCGTATTAACTATGTTAGGTTGAAGATGTCTTGGACATAAAATTAACAACGCAAAATTGCACCAGGGGCAAGTTTGTCATTTGTCGCGACGGTGTCGAAATGGGCCGAAATTTGGCAGGTCGATTGGAAACGACCTCAGAAATTGGACTCGGGGCACAAACCCGGGATCATGGGATTTTAGCCAAATTCCTTTGTTTAGGCCTCCGAATAATTAATTTTCATTTTAATTACGTGGGGTTGAAGATATGTTTCACAGAAAATTAACAACGCAAAACCGCACTAGGGAGAATTTTGTCATTTGTCACGACGGTGTCGGAATGGGCCAAGATTTGACAGGTTGATTAGAAACGGCCCCAGAAATTGGAGTTGGGGTGTAGACTAGGGATCACGGGATTTTAGCCAAATTCCTTCGTTTAGGTTTCCGAATAATTAATTTTCGCATTAATTATGTCAGGTTGAAAAAGTGTTGGACAGAAAATTAAAAAAGAAAAATCGCACCAGGGTCAATTTCGTCATTTGCCACGATGGTGTCGAAATTAGACGAAACTTGGCAGGTTGAGTGGAAACGGCTTGAGAAATTAGAGTCGGGGCATAGACCCGAGATCATGG
>NW_019239001.1:0-1875 GCF_002742605.1 Olea europaea var. sylvestris
CAGTCGAGAAAAATGACTAAATTGCCGTCGACGCGATTTTTGTTTCCGATCATCCAATCAAATTTTAGCCAATTCCGACACAGGCACGAATGATTGATGAAATTACACCCGGCGCGATTTTTGTTCCCGATCAACCAGTCAAATTTGAGCTCATTCCGACACAGTCGCGAAAAATGACGAAATCGCCACCTGAGCGATTTTTGTTTCCGATCAACAAGTCAAATTTTAGCCCATTCCTACACTGTCGCGAAAAATGACGAAATTGCCCCCGGCGCGATTTTTTGTTACCGATCAACCAGTCAAATTTTAGCCCATTCCTACACCGTCGAGAAAAATGTCGAAATTGCCCCCGGCGCGAATTTTATTTCAGATTAAACAGCCAAATTTCAGCCAATTCCGACACAGTCGAGAAAAATGACGAATTGCCCCCAGCGCGATTTTTGTTTCCGATCAACAAGTCAAATTTCAGCCAATTCCGACACTGTCGCGAAACATGACGAAATTACACCTGGCGCGATTTTTGTTCCTGATAAACCTGTCAAATTTCAAACTATTCCGACACAGTCGAGAAAAATGACGAAATTGCCCCGGCGCGATTTTTGTTTCAGATCAACCAGTCAAATTTTAGCCAATTCCGACACAGTCGCGGAAAATGTAGAAATTACGCCCGGTGCTATTTTTGCTCCCGATCAACCTGTCAAATTTGAGCCCATTCCGAAACAGTCGAGAAAAATGACAAAATTGCCCCCGGCGCGATTTTTGTTTACGATCGACCTGTCAAATTTTAGCCAATTCCGGCCCAGTCGCGAAAAATGACGAAATTGCCCTGGCGCGATTTTTGTTTCCGATCAATCTATCAAATTTGAGCCCATTCCGACACAGTCGAGAAAAATGACGAAATTGCCCCCAACGCAATTTTTATTTCAGATCAAACTGCCAAACTTCTGCCAATTCTGACACAGACGAGAAAAATGACGAAATTGCCCCCGGCACGATTTTTGTTTCCGATCAACAAGTCAAATTTTAGCCAATTCCGACACTGTCGCGAAAAATGACGAAATTACACCCGGCGCAGTTTTTGTTCCCGATAAACCAGTCAAATTTCAGCCAATTCCGACACCGTCGAGAAAAATGTCGAAATTGCCCCCGGCGCGAATTTTATTTCAGATCAAACAGCCAAATTTCAGTCAATTCCTGCACAGTCGAGAAAAATGACGAATTGCCCCCAGCGCGATTTTTGTTTCCGATCAACAAGTCAAATTTCAGCCAATTCCGACACTGTGGCGAAAAATGACGAAATTACACCTGGCGCGATTTTTGTTCCCGATAAACCTGTCAAATTTCAAACTATTCCGACACAGTCGAGAAAAATGACGAAATTGCCCCCGGTGCGATTTTTGTTTCCGATCAACTAGTCAAATTTTAGCCAATTCCGACACAGTCGCGAAAAATGACGAAATTACACCCGGCGCTATTTTTGTCCCCGATAAACCTGTCAAATTTTAGCCCATTCTGATACAGTCGCGAAAAATAACGAAATTGCCCTCGGGGCGATTTTTTTTCGATCATCCTGTCAAATTTGAGTTCATTCCGACACAGTCGAGAAAAATGGCGAAATTGCCCCCTGCGCGACTTTTATTTCAGATCAAACTGCCAAATTTCAGCCAATTCCGACATAGTCTAGAAAAATGACGAAATTGCCCCCGGCGTAGTTATTATTTCCGATCAACAAGTCAAATTTCGGCCAATTCCGGCACTGTCGCGAAAAATGACGAAATTACACCCGTCGCGGTTTTTGTTCCCGATCAACCAGTCAAATTTGAGCTCATTCCGACACAGTCGCGAAAAATGACGAAATCGCCACCTGAGCGATTT
>NW_019239002.1:0-1875 GCF_002742605.1 Olea europaea var. sylvestris
AATATAGTGAGAACTGAGAAATGAGAATTGGATATTGTATAAATTGTATATAAAAATTGCAAGTTATCAACACAATACAAGAATCTTGAGAGAAAGATAATTGAAAGTTGAGAGAATTATAAAAAAATTTATGGCTAAATGCCACTATTTATAGAAGAAAAGGAAAAAAAAATTTGAGGACCAAAACGGTCACTGAAAATTAAACGAGGGACTGAAACGGTCACTGACTGACCGTTCAAAAAAGTGACCGAAATGATCACATTTCAAAAAATGTGACCGTTTCGGTCACATTTCCAAACGAGCCCACGAGCTGGCTCGTAGATCGTTCCAAACGAGTAGCTCGCAGGCTTGTTTTTTGTGTGAGCCGAGCGGGCTCGGCTCGCCCACTGAACTGGCCTGCTCGGCTTGTGCTCAGGCTCGTGTTTTTACGAGCCCGAGCCACCCACGAGCTCCGTTTTCGCTAGCCGAGTGTCGCGAGCCAATGAGCCGCTCGGCCCATTTGCCACCCCTATCTAAACCTTTAATTAGGCTTTTCTGGGTTTTGTAACAATCTCGTCGTGGGTTTCATAATTAACGTTGCTACGGGGTTCATATCAGGAAGCCTCAAACATGAAGGAATTCAGATTTGAGGATAACACATTGGTAGCTTTAAGGGGAACATTTCGGTAGTGGAGCTTCGATGGAGATAGTGCCTCAGCCAAGAAGATAATTCTTGCCTCCTCCTTATATTTTGTCTTTGATTGACTTCCATGTGTGTATACATAGTGCTTCCACGTGGCTTTCATTGGAGGCTTCACATAACAACAACAACAAAATAAATAAATAAATTTAAGTCACGGTCAATAATTTTAACCACATATTTTACAGAAGCCACAATTTTCAAGTACATATTCCATTAACTTTTATGAAAATCTGATTTTTTATCTAAACTAAATAGGGACTAAGTAAACTTTGTAAGTTTGACGGGTTAAAAATTCAAGTGGCCATTGAACTTTGCAAAATATTTTCCATTAGTGATTAAACTTTAAAAAATTTTCGAATCGTCGCAAACTTTATCAAATTGTTATTTCATTGATCATTAAACTTTAAAATTTTTTTGGATTGTCACCTAACTTATCAAATCGTAATTCCATCTATCACTCATTAACTTGTCTTTAAAAAATTCGATGAACTTACTAATGTGACAAACAAAATGCTGATTGGCACATTATTGTCATTAATTGACAGCAAAAGATTCAAAGCTTAAAATTCTGTAACTTTTTTATAAGTGCTTTTAATAGATGAAATCGTGATTTGGCTTATTGGTCATCAACTAACAACAATAATATGTTATGTCAACATTTTCTATTTGTTACGTCGATTGGTCCATTGGATTTTTTAACAATAAGTTATAGAGCGATGGATGGAATAATAATTTGTTATGTTCAGTAACCATCAAAAAAACCTTTAAAGTTGAATCGCCAATGTGATAACAATTTGATAAGTAAGATGACCATTCAAAAAAAATTTGGAGTACAATGACTAATGAGATAACAATTTGATAAGTTCGATGACCATCCAAAAAATCTTTAAAGTATAATGAAACATGGTAGAAAGTTCAATAATCATTTAGATTTTTAACCCAAAATTAGCTAAACATACCAAAGCTGCATCTTAAGCATGCATGTTTATACTAATTTTTCTACAGAAGACGTATCTTTAATTTTGTGACATGAAACTAGTAATTTGAGATAGAACACAACGAGATCAAATAAAACATATAATTGATCTATGTTAGGTTTCTATTGTATTCGCAATCTTTTAGATAAATGAAATAATACAAAAGAGCTGTAATAGTCAAAAAAATCTTTTGGAGTTGATAGAATAATCCTTGAA
>NW_019239003.1:0-631 GCF_002742605.1 Olea europaea var. sylvestris
GCTCGATTTTTGTTTCCGATCAATCAGTCAAATTTTGGCCGATTCCGACGCCGTCGCGAAAAATGGTGAATTTGTCCCCGGCGTGATTTTTGTTTCCGATGAATACGTCAAATTTTAGCCGATTCCGACACCGTCGAGAAAAATGACGAATTTGCCCCAGGCGCGATTTTTATTTCCGATGAATCCGTCAAATTTTAGCCGATTCCGACACCGTCGAGAAAAATGACGAAATTGCCCCAGGCGCGATTTTTGTTATCGATCAATCAGTCAAATTTTAGCCGATTCCGACACCGTCGCGAAAAATGGCGAAATTCTCCCCGGCACGATTTTTGTTTCCGATGAATCAGTCAAATTTTAGCCGATTTCGACACCGTCGCGAAAAATGACAAAATTGCCCCCGGCGCGATTTTGGTTTCCGATGAATCTGTCAAATTTTAGCCGATTTCGACACCGTCGCGAAAAATGACGAAATTGCCCCCGGCGTGATTTTTGTTTCCGATCAATCTGTCAAATTTTAGCAGATTCCGACGCCGTCGCGAAAAATGACAAATTTGTCCCCGGCGCGATTTTTGTTTCCGATCAATCAGTCAAATTTTAGCCGATTCCGACACCGTCGCAAAAATGACAAAAT
>NW_019239003.1:639-1874 GCF_002742605.1 Olea europaea var. sylvestris
ATCGCGAAAAATGACAAAATTGCCCCCGGCGCGATTTTTGTTTCCGATGAATCTGTCAAATTTTAGCCGATTCCGACACCGTCGCAAAAATGACAAAATTGCCGCCGGCGTGATTTTTGTTTCCGATGAATCCGTCAAATTTTAGCCGATTCCGACACCGTCGCAAAAATGACAAAATTGCCGCCGGCGTGATTTTTGTTTCCGATGAATCCGTCAAATTTTAGCCGATTCCGACACCGTCGCAAAAATGACAAAATTGCCGCCGGCGTGATTTTTGTTTCCGATGAATCCGTCAAATTTTAGCCGATTCCGACACCGTCGCGAAAAATGACGAAATTGCCCCCGGCGCGATTTTTGTTTCCGATCAATCTGTCAAATTTTAGCAGATTCCGACACCGTCGCGAAAAATAATGAAATTGCCACCGACGCGATTTTTGTTTCCGATCAATCAGTCAAATTTTAGCCGATTCCGACGTCGTCAAATTTTAGCCGATTTCGACACCGTCGCGAAAAATGACGAAATTGCCCCCGGCGTGATTTTTGTTTCCGATCATTCTGTCAAATTTTAGCCGATTCCGACACCGTCGCGAAAAATGACGAAATTGCCCCCGGCTCGATTTTTGTTTCCAATCAATCAGTCAAATTTTGGCCGATTCCGACGCCGTCGCGAAAAATGACGAATTTGTCCCCGGCGCAATTTTTGTTTCCGATGAATCTGTCAAATTTTAGCCGATTCCGACACCGTCGCAAAAATGACAAAATTGCCCCCGGCGTGATTTTTGTTTCCGATGAATCCGTCAAATTTTAGCCGATTCCGACACCGTCAGGAAAAATAACGAAATTGCCCCCAGCGCGATTTTTTGTTTCCGATCAATTTGTCAAATTTTAGCCGATTCTGACACCGTCGCGAAAAATGACGAAATTGCCCCCGGCGCGATTTTTGTTCCCGATCAATCAGTCAAATTTTAGCCGATTCCGACACCGTCGCGAAAAATGACGAAATTGCCCCAGGCGCGATTTTTGTTTCCGATCAATCAGTCAAATTTTAGGCGATTTCGACACGGTCGCGAAAAATGACGAATTTGTCCCCGGCGCGATTTTTGTTTCCGATGAATCCGCCGAATTTTAGCCGATTCCGACACCGTCGAGAAAAATGACGAAATCGCCCCAGGCGCGATTTTTATTTCCGATCAATTTTTCAAATTTTAGCCGATTCCGACACCGTCGCGAAAAAT
>NW_019239004.1:0-32690 GCF_002742605.1 Olea europaea var. sylvestris
TAAGTGTATAAGTGTTTTGTAAAATGAAGGAAATCTCTCTATGGCAATGGATATGGATGTATTTATATATATATATATATATAAAGATAAGGATAAATGATTGATATTATGGTGATGATAAATGCCAAGTGGGTTGATTATAGGGTAATAAGTGGCCTCAAACCTAGATTTACAAAGGAAACCTCTCATCTTTTCAACTAATATAATCTAAACCCGCTAACTTTCATTGTTAACAAAGTGTACCCCAAATTTAAACTTATACCCAACTTATATATTCAAAAATTGTAGATTGTAACATAATTTAATCATTTGGTCAATTGAAGTCCTAACAAAATAATCCACTTCATTCAAATTCAAACTTGACTTAAGTTTCGACAACTAATGATCACTCACAACATTTGACACTTCATGCCTACATTCCTTAACTACCTCTAGCATTAACCACTACAAAGGTGATGTTCCCTTTTCTTATGGCCAAAATAATATTGAAAGTTAAATCGCTATCCCAAAGAAATTTAAACAAACATAAAGTCTCGGAGTATTACATAGTAGCTGAGAAAAAAATAAAATGGAATTATACTATTATTTTGTGATGATCTAGCACCACGAGCCTAACCTATTTTAGAAACGACCTATGGAAGCTCAACCCATGTAAGATTACGAAAGCCCAAATCATAAGTTAATTTAAAGCCCAGCAATTTAAGAGATTAAGTTTAAGTAAAATTGATTACAAAGATTTAATGAATAACTGGGTTACCACAATGGTCGTCTACATGGAATTTCATATAGGCAACCCAGGTTCGAATCACTATGCAGATGTTTTTTTATAAAACTTTCATATGAATTATTTTTATGACAGACTCTTCAAATTCTTAGTTAAAGACTTAATTTAATAAACTTAATGACAATACAACTCCCCCACTTAATTTTTCATTTAAAAAGAAAGGTTATAGAAGTGGAAGGTAACTTTTTCACTACACTCCTCTTCAAATCCGAATTTCATCTCATTTTCTCTCAAAAAATATATTTCATATCAAGTTAAGCTTAAGGAATAACAAGGGTGAGAAGAAGGAAGGCTTTCTATACATTTTGTTCTTTTATCCAAGAAAATTCAAGGTAGGTAGAGGTGCAAGTATTCATTCGTTTCCAAATCTAATTTTTCAATAAATGTTTAAATGAAATGGTACCTTTGGGTACGGTGCTTTGGCACTACAACAGCTTGAATGATCATTCTTTGGTTCTACGTGCTATGATAATGCTATAGTAATTGGATTTTGCCGAAAATCCATCTACGTGCGACGGTATGAATCTATAGTTCGAAATTTCTAATTTGATAACGAATTGCACCGATGATATCTATTGAGTTTCAAACTCATGGGTTAATTCCCTTCCTATAGGTTGAATGAATTTTCCTTAGGGCGTAGATGATGGTAAAGGATGATGCAACATGTCATGGAGAAGCCGGTGATTTACATCTTTAGTTGATTTTGAGATGTTTACACTTTCTTTAAATTTGATTCCTATGAATATTGTGTGGATCTATTTTACGAACACTCGTTATGAATAAATTATGTTTGAAAGTAGATATGTGTCATAGGAATAAATTTACAAATCACCGTATACAAAAAAAGTTAGCGACTTAAAGTTTTGATGTCTCTTCAGAAATTTCAGTTTCTGCCTCATCTTTAAAAAAATCATAACTCTTTCGTTACTTGGTATTTGTATATGAAACCAATTGGATTGGATAGCCTAATAAGTTAGATACTGAATAAAATTAGAATCATGTCAATCTAATCTCGATCAAAGGTTATATGTCACATAAAGTAAACTGTGCTGGGTGCTGTCTCTGTTTTTTAGCTTCTACCCTTGTTTTCAAAAATTCATAACTCACTCGTTACTTGGAATTTTTGGATGAAACCAATTGGAAAATTTAAATCATGTGGTTTTGACATTGGTGGAATTTTATATGCCATTTTAAGTGAATTGCACCGGTTTACCTTTCAACCGGGTCGCTGCTGAGTTTTGAAAAATATTTTAATACCCCATATGATGTCAACAGAAGCTAGTTTTTCACTATGTCATATTATAAGGAGTTTACTACCTTACATTAAAATTTGATGAAGTTTCAAGGTTGATAGCTATGAAAATAAATTTATTTTGACAATTACTATTTGAGACAAAAGTTAGAACAGCAACATTACTTTTTAAGTTTTGCCAAAATTTCACGTTAATAGTCGTTACATGCATGGAACTCATTCTAAAAATATTTTTTTGAAATTTCTTTCTTTTAGAATTGGATTATTGTTTAAATAAAAAAAAAGAAAATTCTTTAATTAAATTCTAAAATTTAATCTTTATACCTTCTACTAAAAATGCATTGAACTAACTTTACGGCTAAGGTACAATGGTTTGAGTGACGTTTCCTTCCATGCGGGTCGGGACGTTACAGCGTGGTATCAAAGCAGAGTTTAGTCAATTCTGTAGACCTAGTGTATTTTATTTATGAGATGAAAAAAAATGAAACATTTAAGGTATGGAATAAAATATTATGTACCACATTATTTTTTCGAGCGTGATTCTTTTTTAATCATTTAAGCTTGAATCTATGAAAAATTCTTATGATATTTTGAATGAAATATGCTATGTACATTATATTTTGTTTAAATATACGTGAAGAAATGATGATTGGCCATCATATTAGAATCTCAAGAGCATAATGTATAAGTTGATATCACTAATGAAGATAACACATAATTGGACACTTATGTGACAGACATGGCTAGAACTTATCAGACTGCTAAAAAGGCCACAATTTGTATAGCAGTGTTGAACCGTAGGGCCATCATCCAGTCCTATGAGAACTATGTGACTGACTCATCTCATACACTTGTTGAACACGTACATGACATCTAGGAGAGATCTACGGCAGCTATAGATGCGGGACTGGAGATCACGCATATCGAGACTGTGAATAACCTTATACATTCACTTCCACCTCAGTGGGGAAACATGGGAGTCATTGTTAGGGATGAGATGCTAGAGAGTAACCATCCAGAGCACCCAAATATGATTGAATTTGGTATATATTGTCAGACCTTTCTAGACAGATGGAGTGAGAGTTTAGAACCCCAATCGAAGATAGTAATTGAGCCCAATAATGAGGTTGAGCCTGAACTTGAGCCCGAACCTCAGTTTGAATCAGACCCAGAGGAAGATCCTGAATGGGAGCATGAGGATAACTTTGGGCTGGACTTAGAGAATAATCTTAAGCATGAACCTGAGCCATAGGTTGAGATGGACCTAGAGTCAGGGCCTGAGGCAGAAGACTCCTCCGAAGATGAGGCTCCACCGAAGAAGATTCACAAGATTCATAGGGATTAGAAATTTAGATTTCCATTTCCTTGTGATATCTTTTCATTTATGTTTTTGAAAAAAAAAATTGTCGACCTATTGTATGTCCTGATTACAATGAGTACTATTAATAAAGGAAAATTATGATCAATTTGAGGACTACCTTATTTTTTTTAAGCATTCTGGTATTAGCAAACGAAGTTAATGTGAGATATTATATCTTATCTCTAGAAAAATGTCTTGAGCTAACCAGAACAACTTGATAAGGGATCTCCTACAAGCGGTTCAAGATCTTGGCAGACTGAATCAAAATCCCGCTCTACCTACACCACCAGCTCCTATAACTCTTCCGACTCATGCCTCGGTAGTTGAGTTATTTCGAAGGCATAAGCCCCCTACCTTCGATGGAGCATCTGGTCCACTAGTAGTTGAGGAATGGCCTTGTAAGCTAGAACGAATTTTTTGGCTCATAGATTACATTGATGCCCAAAGGGTTCAATGTATGGAGTTTATGTTTACCGTGATGCAAGTCACTAGTGGGATTTGATGTCCCGAACTAGGACTCCGAAGCAGCAATTGACAATAACTTGGGAACAATTCAAGAAGGAAGTGATGGACAAATATTTTCCTCAATCTCTAAGGGATTTCTAGGAGAACGAATTCCTTCAACTCAAGTAGGGTAATATGTCCCTAACAGATTACGAGTGGAAGTTCGATCAACTCTCAAGGTATGCTCCACATCTGGTTGACATGGAAATTAAGAAAACTTGAAGGTTCAAGCAATGGTTAAACCCAGACCTAAGTATGATCCTTATGTCACATCGCTTCACGTTGTACCGTGAGATGCTAGAACGAGCTCACGCTATCTGGTATCAAAAGGCTAATGCAGAGCAACATCGTCAATTGTACAACCAGCAGGATAAAGGGCAAATTGGAAAGAGAAAGTGGAATGGTCAAGACAAAGGAAATAAGAAAGTTAATATCGGATCTAGTGCCAGTAAGGCCATGGCACTTGTATGGGAAGAATGCCTATTTTCGGTGTGGCAAATCAGGGCATATTGCTAGGGATTGTCCCACATTTGCTCAGAGGAATGATGATAACAATGATCAGAACAAGAACGGGAAAGTACGAGTGTTTACATTGACTCAAAAAGATGCAGAGGGAAACTCAAACGTAATAACACGTATTTTACTGGTAGCCAATACACCTGTTTATATACTGTTTGATTCAGGAGCTACTCACTCTTTTGTATCAACGTCTTTCATTGTTAAGTCTAGTATTACTTGTAATAAGTCAAAGAGTACACTAGAAGTTAGCCTTCCCTTAGGCAGGACATTGAATACAGACAAGTTAGCTAAGTCAGTGAAATTCGATATTGAGGGAAAAACCTTAGAAGCTAATTTGTATATGATAGATATAAAGGACTTTGATGTGATTTTGGGCATGGATTGGTTAGGATGTAATTATGCAACCATTCGTTGTAGAGAAAGGAAAGTGTCTTTTCAAAAACTAGGAGAAGAACAATTTTCTTTCTTGAGAATAAAGACCAAACCCCATCTCCAACTGGTTTCGGCCTTACAAGCCGAGAAAATGTTGAGAAAAGAAACATCTCAAGGGTTTCTAGTTAATATCTTTGGAGAAAAACTGGCAACGACAAAGATTGAGGATGTACCAGTGGTACAAGAATTTATAGATGTGTTTCCAGAAGATCTACCGAGTATTCCGCCAGATAGATAAGTGGAATTCACAATAGATCTGGTTCTCGGGGTGGCGCCAGTATCTAAAGCTCCATACAGAATGGCCCCAAAGGAACTTCAGGAGTTGAAAATCTAGTTACAAGAATTGTTAAACCTTAGTTTTATTCGACCAAGTGTATCACCATGGGTAACACCAGTATTGTTTGTAAAGAAGAAAGATAGAAGTATGAGGATGTGTATCGACTATTGGGAGTTGAACCGTTTAACCATCAAGAATATGTATCCTCTCCCTAGAATTGAGGATTTGTTTGATCAATTGAAAGGGGCCAATGCATTTTCTAAGATCGATTTACGATCTGGATTTCATCAACTGAAGGTTAAGCATATGATATACCTAAGACAGCTTTCAAAACTCGTTATGGACATTACGAGTTCACAGTTATGCCATTCGGATTGACAAATGCTCCTGCAGTGTTCATGGATCTGTTGAATCGAGTATTTCATCAGTATTTGGGTTAATTTGTTATAGTCTTCATTGATGACATTTTGATATACTCCAAGAGTAAAGATCAACATGAGGAACATCTTAGAATAGCGTTAGAGATACTATGCTAGGAAAAGCTATACGACAAATTCAAAAAGTGCGAATTTTAGCTTGACCGAGTTGGATTTCTCGGTTATGTAGTTACTGCCCAAGGAATTGAAGTGGACCAGTAAAGATGGAAGCAGTAACTAATTGGAAGACACCAACTAATGCTAGTGACGTTCGAAGTTTTCTAGGATTGGCTGGGTACTATCGAAGATTTCTAGAGGGATTCTCCAAAATAGCTGGACCAATGACACAATTGACAAGGAAAGGAGTAAATTTTCAATGGACAGATAAGTGTGAGCAAAGCTTTCAGGAGCTAAAACAACGATTGATCACAGCACCTGTATTAACCATACCTGAAGGTTCAGAAGGGTTTGTTATATATAGTGATGCATCCAAGCAAGGTTTGGGATGTGTACTAATGTAGCATGGAAAAGTAATTGCCTATGCTTTAAGGCAATTGAAGAAACATGAGCAGATCTACCCGACGCATGATCTAGAACTTGCGGTAGTAGTTCATGCATTAAAGATATGGCGCCATTACTTATATGGAGGGAAGTGCGATATTTATACAGGTCATAAGAGTCTCAAATATTTCTTCACATAGAAGGAATTGAATATGAGACAGAGATGATGGTTGGAGCTAGTGAAAGATTATGATTACGCTATTCATTATCATCCGTGTAAGGCTAATGTTGTTGCTGATGCTCTAAGCAGAAAGTCGATGGGACAATTGGCATCATTACCTACTATTTCAATGGAGTTGATCAAAGACTTGGAAAAGTTGCAAATTGAAGTGATTATCACACCAGAACAAGTCACTTCTCATTTAACAACTTTGGTGGTTCGACCTACTCTTAGAGATCGAATCACAGAAGCACAGGATAAAGACCTATTCTTGTAGAAGATCAAGAACGAGATTGGTACTGAGAAGAGAAAGGATTTTGGAATAGCTTCGGATCAGGCACTAATGTTTAAAGGAAGAATTTGTGTGCCAAATGATGAAGTTTTAAGGAAAGAGATATTGGAGGAGGCTCATTCTACCCCGTACGCTGCACATCCTAGTGGTACAAAAATGTATTGAGACCTTCGAAATACATTTTTGTCGAGGAATATGAAAAGAAGTGTAGGTTCATTTGTGGCAAAATGCATAGTATGCCAACAAGTTAAAGCGGAACATCAAAGACCGGTAGGGTTATTAAAACCATTAGACATACTTGAATGGAAGTGGAAGAATATCGCAATGGACGTTGTGGTAGGATTTCCAACGTCAGCAAGAGGACAGAATGCTATATGGGTAATAGTGGATTGTCTAACAAAGTCCGCTCATTTTCTTCCAGTAAAAATGACATTCAGTCTAGATCAGCTGGCGCAGTTGTATATTAGAGAGATTGTAAGATTGCATGGTGTCCCCATGTCCATTGTATCTGATAGAGATCCGAGATTTACGTCAAAGTTTTGGAAGAGCTTACAAGGAGCTATGGGAACGAAATTGAATTTCTGTACAGCATATCACCCTCAATCTAATGGTCAGTTTGAAAGGACCATTCAAACTTTGGAAGTTATGCTAAGGGCTTGTGTTCTGGATCTACGAGGCAGTTGGGAATCATATATACCTCTGGTAGAATTTGCATATAACAATAGTTTCTAAGTAACTATTGGAAAGGCACCATATGAAGCTCTCTATGGTAGAAAATGCAGATCACCTGTTCATTGGGGCGAAGTTGGAGAAAAGAGAGTTTTGGGACCAGAGATTATTGAAAGAACAGTTGAAGCCATTGATAAGATCCATACCAGGATAAAGGCCGTGCAAGATAGATAAAAGAGCTATGCAGATACCAGGAGAAAAGACTTGGAATTTGAAGTTGGAGAGAAAGTCTTTCCAAAGGTGGCACCAATAAAGGGTGTACTTAGGTTCGGCAAGAAAGGCAAACTATGACCTCGTTATATCAGACCTTTTGAAATACTTGACAGGGTTGGAAATGTGGCTTATCGATTGGCGTTGCCACCTGAACTATAGGCAGTTCACAACGTGTTTCATGTATCGATGATCAGAAAGTATATACATGATCCTGATCATGTGGTCAACTACCAATCCTTGGAAGTACAAAAAGACTTATCTTATGAGGAATTACCGATCAAGATACTGGATCGAAAGGTACATAAATTATGGAACAAGGAGACTCAACGAGTCAAGGTGCAATGGATAATCATGGAATAGAAGAAGCTACTTGGGAAAGAGAAGAAGAAGTTAAAGACAAATACCCAACACTCTTTGTCCAACCATAAGGTAAATTTCGAGGACGAAATTTTATTTAAGGTGTAAGGGTTGTAGTAGCCGAAAAAAATAAAATGGAATTATACTATTATTTTGTGATGATCTAGCACCACGAGCCTAACCCATTTTAGAAACGACCTATGGAAGCTCAACCCATGTAAGATTACGAAAGCCCGAGTCATAAATTAATTAAAAGCCCAGCAATTTAAGAGATTAAGTTTAAGTAAAAGTGATTACAAAGATTTAATGAATAATTGGGTTGCCACAATGGTCATCTACATGGAATTTCATATAGGCAATCCAGGTTCGAATCACCATGTAGATATTTTTTTATAAAACTTTCATATGAATTATATTTATGGCTTAGAGACTCTTCAAATTCTTAGTTAAAGACTAAATTTAATAAACTTAATGATAATAAAACTTCCCCACTTAATTTTTCATTTAAAAAGAAAGGTTATAGAAGTGGAAGGTCACTTTTTCACTACACTCCTCTTCAAATCCGAATTTCATCTCATTTTCTCTCAAAAAATATATTTCATATCAAGTTAAGTTTAAGGAATAACAAGGTTGAGAAGAAGGAAGGCTTTTTATACATTTTGTTCTTTTATCCAAGAAAATTCAAGGTAGGTAGAGGTGCAAATGTTCATTCGTTTTCAAATCTGATTTTTCAATAAATGTTTAAATGAAATGGTACCTTCGGGTATGGTGCTTCGGCACTACAACAGTTTGAATGGTCATTCTCCGCGGAATTTCTAATTTGATAACGAATTGCACCGATGATATCTATTGAGTTTCAAACTCATGGGTTAATTCCCTTCCTACAGGTTGAATGGATTTTCCTTCGGGCGCAGATGATGGTAAAGGATGATGCAACATGTCATGGAGAAGCCGGTGATTTACATCTTTAGTTGATTTTGAGATGTTTACACTTTCTTTAAATTTAATTCCTATGAATATTGTGTGGATCTATTTTATGAACACTCGTTATGAATAAATTATGTTTGAAAGTAGATATGTGTCATAGGAATAAATTTACAAATTACCGTATACGAAAAAAAAAGTTAGCGACTTAAAATTTTGATGTCTCTTCAGAAATTTTAGTTTCTGCCTCATCTTTAAAAAAATCATAACTCTTTCGTTACTTGGTTATTTTATACAAAACTAGTTGGATTGGATAGCCTAATAAGTTAGATACTGAATAAAATTAGAATCATGTCAATCCAATATCATTAAAAGGTTATATGTCACATAAAGTAAACTGTGCTAGGTGCTGTCTCTATTTTTCAGCTTCGACCCTTATTTTCAAAAATTCATAACTCACTCGTCACATAGAATTTTTGGATGAAACCAATTGGATTTGATATTCTTATAGATTATCCACTGAATAAATTTTAAATCCTGTGGTTTTAACATCGGTTGAATTTTATATGCCATTTTAAGTGAACTGCACCGGTTTACCTTTCAACCAGGTCGCTGGTGAGTTTTGTAAAATATTTTAATACCCCATATGACGTCGACGGAAGCTAGTTCTTGACTATGTCATATTATAAGGAGTTTACTACCTTACATTAAAATTTGATGAAGTTTCAAGGTCGATAGCTAAGAAAACAAATTTATTTTGACTATTACTATTTAAGACAAAAACTAGAACAGCAACATTACTTTTTAAGTTTTGCCAAAATTTCATGTCAATTGTCGTTACATGCATGGAACCCATTCTAAACACATTTTTGAAATTGTTTTATTTTACAATTGGATTATTTTTTAAATAAAAAAATAAAATTTTTTAATTAAATTTTTATACCTTCTACAAAAAATATATTGAACTAACTTTACGGCTAAGGTATAATGGTTTGAGTGATGTTTCCGTCCATGCGGGTCGGGGCATTACAACGTGACATTACCTTGGACAATTTAAATTTCAAATAATTTTCCCATCCAATTGACACTTGACAACAATGCAAGTGTCAAAGAACGTGTCAAAAATCAGTTTACAAATAGCAAAATCGGTAAGGACCTTGCTACATGTACACTATGGTATACACTTTAGTTTACACTTTGCCACGTAACCTTGTCTTGTTGGACAGTTTAAATTTCAAACAGTTCTCTCAACCAATTGAAACTTGACAACAATACAAGTGTCCAACAACATGTCAAAAATCAGTGTACAAATAGCAAAATTTAGTCGGTAAGAACCTTGCAACATGTACACTATGGTGTACACTTTAGTTCACAATTTGCCATGTGACATTACCCTATTGGACAGTTTAAATTTTAAATAGTTTTCCCATCCAATTGACACTCGACAACAATGCAAGTGTCAAATGGTGTGTCAAAAATCAGTGTAAAAATAGCAAAGTTCAATCGGTAAGAACATGGAGACATGCACACTATGGTGTGCACTTTAGTTTACACTTTGCCACGTAACAATACCCTGTTGAACAGTTTAACTTTCAAACAGTTTTCCCAGCCAATTGACACTCGACAACAATGAAAGTGTCAAACAACGTGTCAAAAATCAGTGTACCAATAGCAAAGTTCAATCGGTATGAACCTTGCTACATTTACACTTTAGTTTACCCTTTACCAAGTGACATTACCCTGTTAGGCAAGTTAAATTTTAAACAGTTTTCCCATTTAACAGACACTTGACAACAATGCAAGTGTCAAACAACGTGTCAAAAATTATTGAACAAATAGTAAAACTCATTCGGTAAGAACTTTGCTACATGTACACTATGGTGTACACTTTAGTTTACACTTTGCCATGTGACATTACACTGTTGGACAGTTTAAATTTCAAACAACTTTCCCATCCAATTGACACTGGACAACAATGCAAGTGTCAAACAACGTGCCAAAAATAAGTGTACAATTAGCAAAGTTCAATCGGTAAGAACCTTGCGACATGTACACTATAGTGTACACTTTCGTTTATACTTTGCCATGTGTAATTACCCTGTTGGATAGTTTAAATTTCAAATAGTTTTCCCATCCAATTGACCCTTGACAAAAATGCAAGTGTCAAACAACGTGTCAAAAATCAGTGTACAAACAGCAAATTTCTATCGATAAGAACCTTGCTATATGTGGACTATGGTATGCACTTTAGTTTACACTTTGCCACGTGACATTACCCTGTTGGATAGTTTCAATTTCAAATAGTTTTCCCATCCAATTGACACATGACAACAATGCAAGTGGCAAACAATGTTTCAAAAATCAATTCACACATAGCAAAGTTCAATCGGTAAGGACCTTGCTACATGTACACTATGCTGTACACCTTAGTTTACACTTTGCCAAGTGACATTACCCTGTTGGACAGTTTAAATTTCAAACAACTTTCCCATCCAATGGACACTTGCTAACAATACAAGTGTCAAACAACGTATCAAATCTCAGTGTACAAATAGCAAAGTTCAATCGGTAAGAACCTTGCTACATGTACACTATGGTGTACACACTTTTGTTTACACTTTAATACGTGACATTACCCTGCTGGATAGTATAAATTACAAACAGTTTTCCCATCCAATTAACACTTGACAACAATGCAAGTATCAAATGACATGTCAAAAATCAGTGTACAAATAGCAAAGTTCAATTGGTAAGAATCTTGCTACATGTACACTATGGTGTAAACACTTTAATTTACACTTTACCACGTGAAATGACCTTGTTGGATAGTATAAATTTAAAACAGTTTTCCCATCCAATTGACACTTGACAACAGTAAAAGTGTTAAACAACGTGTCAAAACTCAGTGCACCAATAGCAAAGTTCAATCGGTTTGAACCTTGCTACATGTACACTTTAATTTACACTTTCCCGCGTTACATTACCCTGTTCGGTAGTTTAAATTTCAAAAAGTTTTTCCATCTAATTAACACTTGACAACAGTGCAAGTGTCAAACAACATGTCAAAAATCAGTGCACAAATAGCAATGTTCAATCGGTAAGAACCTTGCTACATGTACACTACAGTGTTCACTTTAGTTTACACTTTGTCTCACGACATTACCCTGTTGAATAGTTTAAATTTCAAACAATTTTCCCATCCAACTGACACTGGACAACAATAAAAGTGTCAAACAATGTGTCAAAAATTAGTGTACAAATAGCAATGTTCAATCGGTAAGAACCTTGCTACATGTACACTACGGTGTACACTTTAGTTTACACTTTGTCTCACGACATTACCCTGTTGAATAGTTTAAATTTCAAACAATTTTCCCATCCAACTGACACTGGACAACAATAAAAGTGTCAAACAATGTGTCAAAAATTAGTGTACAAATAGCAACGTTCAGTCGATAAGAACCTTGCTACATATACACTACGGTGTACACTTTATTTTATACTTTACCACGTGACATTATCCTATTGTACAGCTCGAATTTTAAACAGTTTTTCCATCCAATTGACACTTGACAACAATGCAAGTGTCAAACAACGAGTCAAAAATTAGGTTACAAATAGCAAAGTACAATCGGTAAGGACCTTGCTACATATACACTATGGCATACACTTTAGTTTACACTTTGTGACGTGACTTTACTCTATTGGACAGTTTGAATTTCAAACAATTTTTCCATCCAATTGACACTTGACAACAATACAAGTGTCAAACAACGTGTCAAATATCAGTGTCCAAAGAGCAAAGTTCAACCGGTAAGAACCTTGTTATATGTACACTATGGTGTACACGTTAGTTTACACTTTCCCACCTGACATTACCCTATTGGACAGTTTAAGTTTCAAATCATTTTCTCATCCAATTAACACTTAACAACAATGAAAGTGTCAAAAATCAGTGTACAAATAGTAATGTTCAGTCGGTAAGAACCTTGCTACATGTACACTATGGTGTACACTTTTGTTTACACTTTGCCACGTGACATTATCCTGTTATACAGCTTGGATTTCAAATAGTTTTTCCATCCAATTGACACTTGACAACAATGCAAGTGTCAAACAACGTGTCAAAAATTAGTTTACAAATAGCAAAGTACAATCGGTAAGGACCTTGCTACATGTACACTATGGCGTACACTTTAGTTTACACTTTGTGACGTGACATTATTCTGTTGGGCAATTTGAATTTCAAACAATTTTTCCATCCAATTAACACTTGACAACAATATAAGTGTCAAACAACGTGTCAAATATCAGTGTCCAAAGAGCAAGGTTCAATCGGTAAGAAACCTGTTACATGTACACTATGGTGTACACGTTAGTTTACACTTTCCCACCTGACATTACCCTATTGGACAATTTAAGTTTCAAATCATTTTCTCATCCAATTGACACTTGACAACAATGAAAGTATCAAACAACGTGTCAAAAATCAGTGTACAAATAGCA
This sequence comes from Olea europaea var. sylvestris, assembly GCF_002742605.1. NCBI lineage: Eukaryota > Viridiplantae > Streptophyta > Magnoliopsida > Lamiales > Oleaceae > Olea > Olea europaea. The sequence continues at coordinate 13,287 of NW_019239004.1, forward strand.
ATGTTTAGTCGGTAAGAACCTTGCTACATGTACACTATGGTGTACACTTTAGTTTACACTTTGCCATGTGACATTAGCTTGTTGTACAGCTTGAATTTCAAACAGTTTTTCCATCCAATTGACACTTGACAACAATGCAAGTGTCAAACAATGTGTCAAAAATTAGTTTACAAATAGCAAAGTACAATCGGTAAGACCTTGCTACAGGTACACTATGGTGTACACTTTAGTTTACACTTTGTGACGTGACATTACTCTGTTGGACAGTTTGAATTTCAAACAATTTTCCCATCCAATTGACACTTGAAAACAATACAAGTGTCAAACAACGTGTCAAATATCAGTGTCCAAAGAGCAAAGTTCAATCGATAAGAACCTTGCTACATGTACACTATGGCGTACACGTTAGTTTACACTTTCCCACCTAACATTACCCTATTGGACAGTTTAAGTTTCAAATCATTTTCCCATCCAGTTGACCCTTGACAACAATGAAAGTGTCAAACAACTTGTCAAAAATCAGTGTACAATAGCAATGTTCAGTCGGTAATAACCTTGCTACATGTACACTGTGGTGTACACTTTAGTTTACACTTTGCCACGTGACATTATCCTGTTATACAGCTTGGATTTCAAATAGTTTTTCCATCCAATTGACATTTGAAAACAATGCAAGTGTCAAACAACGTGTCAAAAATTAGTTTACAAATAGAAAAGTACAATCTGTAAGGACCTTGCTACATGTACACTATGGCGTACACTTTAGTTTACACTTTGTGACGTGACATTAGTCTGTTGGACAGTTTGAATTTCAAACAATTTTTCCATCCAATTGACACTTGACAACAATATAAGTGTCAAACAACGTGTCAAATATCAGTGTCCAAAGAGCAAGGTTCAATCGGTAAGAAACTTGTTACATGTACACTATGGTGTACACGTTAGTTTACACTTTCCCACCTAACATTACCCTATTGGACAATTTAAGTTTCAAATCATTTTCTCATCCAATTGACACTTGACAACAATGAAAGTGTCAAACAACGTGTCAAAAATCAGTGTACAAATAGCAATGTTTAGTCGGTAAGAACCTTGCTACATGTACACTATGGTGTACATTTTAGTTTACACTTTGCCATGTGACATTATCTTGTTGTACAGCCTGAATTTCAAACAGTTTTTCCATCCAATTGACACTTGACAACAATGCAAGTGTCAAACAACATGTCAAAAATTAGTTTACAAATAGCAAAGTACAATCGGTAAGGACCTTGCTACAGGTACACTATGGTGTACACTTTAGTTTACACTTTGTGACGTGACATTACTCTGTTGGACAGTTTGAATTTCAAACAATTTTCCCATCCAATTGACACTTGAAAACATTACAAGTGTCAAACAACGTGTCAAATATCAGTGTCCAAAGAGCAAAGTTCAATCGGTAAGAACCTTCCTACATGTACACTATGGCGTACACATTAGTTTACACTTTCCCACCTAACATTACCCTATTGGACAGTTTAAGTTTCAAATCATTTTTCCATCCAGTTGACCCTTGACAACAATGAAAGCGTCAAACAACGTGTCAAAAATCAGTGTACAAATAGCAATGTTCAGTCGGTAAGAACCTTGCTACATGTACACTGTGGTGTACACTTTAGTTTACACTTTGCCACGTGACATTATCCTGTTGTACAGCTTGAATTTCAAATAGTTTTTCCATCCAATTGACACTTGAAAACAATGCAAGGGTCAAACAACGTGTCGAAAATTAGTTTACAAATAGAAAAGTACAATCGGTAACCTTGCTACTTGTACACTATGGCGTACACTTTAGTTTACACTTTATGACGTGACATTACTCTGTTGGACAGTTTGAATTTCAAACAATTTTTCCATCCAATTGACACTTGACAACAATACAAGTGTCAAACAACGTGTCAAATATCAGTGTCCAAAGAGCAAAGTTCAATCGGTAAAAACCTTGCTACATGTACACTATGGTGTACACTTTAGTTTACTCTTTGCCACGTAACATTACCCTGTTGGACTGTTTAAATTTCAAACAGCTTTTTCATCCAATTTACACTTGACAACAATGCAAGTGTCAAACAACGTATCAAAAATCAGTGTAAAAATAGCAAAGTTAAATCGTTAAGAACCTTGCTACGGTGCACTATGGTGTTTACTTTAGTTTATACTTTTGCACGTAACATAACCCTGTTGGACAGTTTAAATTTCAAATAGTTTTTCCATCCAATTGACACTTGTCAACAATGAAAGTGTCAAACAACGAGTCAAAAATTAGTGTACAAATACGAAAGTTCCGTCGGTAAGAACCTAGCTACATGTACACTAAGGTGTACACTTTAGATTACACTTTGCCACGTGACATTATCATGTTGGACAGTTTAAATTTCAAATAGTTTTCCCATCCACTTGGCACTCGACAACAAAGCAAGTGACAAATGATGTGTCAAAAATCAGTGTACAAATAGCAAAGTTCAATCGGTAAGAACATTGAGACATGTACACTATGGTGTGCACTTTAGTCTACACTTTACCACATGACATTTTCCCGTCAAATTGACACTTGATAACAATACAAGTGCCAAACAACGTGTCAAAAATCAGCGTACAAATAGCGAAGTTTAATCGGTAAGAACCTTGGTACATTTACACTATGGTGTACACTTTAGTTTACACTTTGCCACGTGACATTACCCTGTTGGATAGTTTAAATTTCAAACAGTTTTTCTATCCAATTGATACTTGACAACAATGCAAGTGTCAAACAACGTATCAAAAATCATTGTAAAAATAGCTAAGTTCAATCGGTAATAGCTAGGTTCAATCGGTAAGAACCTTGCCACATTTACACTATGGTCCACACACTTTAGTTTAAACTTTGCCATGTGACATTACCTTGTTGGACAGTTTGAATTTCAAACAGTCCTCCCATCCAATTGACACTTGAAAATAATACACGTGTCAAACAATGTGTCAAATATCAGTGTACAAATAGCAAAGTTCAGTTGGTAAGAACCTTGCCACATGTACACAATGGTGTTCACTTTAGTTTACTCTTTGCCACGTGACATTACCCTGTGGGACTGTTTAAATTTCAAACAGCTTTTCCATCCAATTTACACTTGTCAACAATGAATGTGTCAAACAACGAGTCAAAAATTAGTGTACAAATAGGAAAGTTCCGTCGGTAAGAACCTAGCTACATGTACACTATGGTGTACACTTTAGATTACACTTTGCCATGTGACATTACTCTGTTGGACAGTTTAAATTTCAAATAGTTTTCCCATCCAATTGACACTCGACAACAAAGCAAGTGACAAATGACGTGTCAAAAATTAGTGTACAAATAGCAAAGTTCAATCGATAAGAACATTGAGACATGTACACTATGCTGTGCACTTTAGTCTACACTTTACCACATGACATTACCCTGTTGGATAGTTTAAATTTCAAACAGTTTTCCCATCCAATTGACACTCGATAACAATACAAGTGCCAAAAAATGTGTCAAAAATTAGCGTACAAATAGCAAAGTTCAATCGGTAAGAACCTTGGTACATTTACACTATGGTGTACACTTTAGTTTACACTTTGCCACGTAACATTACCCTGTTGGATAGTTTAAATTTCAAACAGTTTTTGTATCCAATTGATACTTGACTACAATGCAAGTGTCAAACAACGTATCAAAAATCAGTGTAAAAATAGCTAAGTTCAATCGGTAAGAACCTTGTCACATTTACACTATAGTGTACACACTTTAGTTTATACTTTGCCATGTGACATTAACTTGTTGGACAGTTTGAATTTCAAATAGTTTTCCCATCCAATTGACACTTGAAAATAATACAAGTGTCAAACAATGTGTCAAATATCAGTGTACAAATAGCAAAGTTCAATCGATAAGAACCTTGCAACATGTACACTATGGTGTACTTTTTAGTTTACTCTTTGCCACGTGACATTACCCTGTTGGACTGTTTAAATTTCAAACAGCTTTTCCATCCAATTTACCCTTGACAACAATGCAAGTGTCAAACAATGTATCAAAAATCAGTGTAAAAATAGCTAGGTTCAATAGGTAAGAACCTTGCCACATTTACACTGTAGTGTACACACTTTAGTTTATACTTTGCCATGTGACATTACCTTGTTGGACAGTTTGAATTTCAAACAGTCTTCCCATCCAATTGACACTTGAAAATAATACAAGTGTCAAATAATGTGTCAAATATCAGTGTACAAATAGCAAAGTTCAATTGGTAAGAACCTTGCCACATTTACACTATGGTATACACTTTAGTTTACTCTTTGCCACGTGACATTACCCTGTTGGGCTGTTTAAATTTCAAACAGCTTTTCCATCCAATTTACACTTGTCAACACTGAATGTGTCAAACAACGAGTCAAAAATTAGTGTACAAATAGGAAAGTTCCGTCGGTAAGAACCTAGCTACATGTATTCTATGGTGTACACTTTAGATTACACTTTGCCATGTGACATTACTCTGTTAGACAGTTTAAATTTCAAATAGTTTTCCCATCCAATTGACACTCGACAACAAAGCAAGTGACAAATGATGTGTCAAAAATTAGTGTACAAATAGCAAAGTTCAATCGATAAGAACATTGAGACATGTACACTATGGTGTGCACTTTAGTCTACACTTTACCACATGACATTACCCTGTTGGATAATTTAAATTTCAAACAGTTTTCCCATCCAATTGACACTCGATAACAATATAAGTGTCAAACAACGTGTCAAAAATCAGCGTACAAATAGCAAAGTTCAATCGGTAAGAACCTTAGTACATGTACACTATGGTGTACACTTTAATTTAAACTTTGCCACGTGACATTACCCTGTTGGATAGTTTAAATTTCAAACAGTTTTTCTATCCAATTGACACTTGAGAACAATGCAAGTGTCAAACAACGTATCAAAAATCAGTGTAAAAATAGCTAGGTTCAATCGGTAAGAACCTTGCCACATTTACACTCTGGTGTACACACTTTAGTTTATACTTTGCCATGTGATATTACCTTGTTGGACAGTTTGAATATCAAACAGTTTTCCCATCCAATTGACACTTGAAAATAATACAAGTTTCAAACAATGTGTCAAATATCAGTGTACAAATAGCAAAGTTCAATCGATAAGAACCTTGATACATGTACACTATGGTGTACACTTTAGTTTACTCTTTGCCACGTGACATTACCCTATTGGACTGTTTAAATTTCAAACAGCTTTTCCATCCAATTTACACTTGACAACAATGCAAGTGTCAAACTACGTGTCAAAAATCAGTTTACAAATAGTAAAGTTCAATCGGTAATGACCTCGCTACATTTACACTATGGTATAGAATTTATTTAACACTTTACCACGTGACATTACCCATTTACCATTCAATTGACACTTGACAGCAATGCAAGTGTCAAACAACGTGTCAAAGATCAGTGTACAAATAGTAAAGTTCAATCGATAAGAACATTGCTACATGTACACTTACACTTTACCACGTGATATTACATCGTTAGACAGTTTGAATTTCAAACAGTTTCCCCTTCTAATTGACATTTGACAATAATGCAAGTGTCAAACAACGTGTCAAAAATCAGTTTACAAATAGCAAAGTTCAATCGATAAGGACCTTGATACATTTACACGATGTTGTACACATTAGTTTACAATTTGCCACATGACATTAACCTGTTCAACAGTTTAAATTTCAAGCAGTTTTCCCATCTAATTAAAACTGGACAACAATACAAGTGTCAAACAACGTGTCAAAAATCAGTATAAAAATACCAAAGTTCAATTGGTAAGAACTTGCGACATGTACACTATAGTGTACACTTTACTTTACACTTTGACACGTGACATTAAGTTGTTGGACAGTTTAAATTTCAAACAGTTTTCCATCAAATTGACACTGGACAACAACACTAGTGTCAAACAACGTGTCAAAAATCAGCGTACAAATAGCAAAGTTCAATCGGTAAGAATCGTGCTGCATGTACACTATGATGTACACTTTAGTTTACACTTTGCCACGTGACGTTACCCTGTCAAACAGTTTAAGTTTCAAACAGTTTTCCATCCAATTGACACTTGACAACAATGCAAGTGTCAAACAACATATCAAAAATCAGGGTACAAATAGCTAAGTTCAATCGGTAAGAACCGTGCTACATTTACACTATGGTGTACACAATTTTGTTTACACTTTTCCAACTGGCATTACCCTATCGTACAGTTTAAATTTCAAACAATTTTTCCATCCAATTGACACTTGACGACAATGCATGTATCAAAACGTGTCAAAAATCTGTGTAAAAATAGCAAAGTTAAATCGGTAAGAACCTCGCTACATTTAAATTAAGGTGTATACTTTAGTTTAAACTTCGCCACGTGACATTACCCTGTTGGACAGTTTAAATTTCAAACAGTCTTCCCATCAAGTTGACACTTAACAACAATGAAAGTGTCAAACAACGAGTCAAAAATCAGTGTACAAATAGAAAAGTGCAATCGGTTAGAACCTTGCTACATGTACACTTTAGTTTACACTTTGCCACGTGTGTACACTTTAGTTTACACTTTGCCACGTGTCATTACCCTGTTGGACAATTTAAATTTCAAAAAGTTTTTCCATCCAATTGACACTCAACAACAATGCAGTGTCGAACGACGTGTCAAAAATCATTGTAAAAATAGCAAAGTTCAATCGGTAAGAACATTGAGCCGTGCACACTATGGTGTGCACTTTAGTTTACACTTTACCACGTGACAGTACCCTGTTGGATAATTTAAATTTCAAACAGTTTTTCCATCTAATTGACATTTGACAACAATGGAAGTGTCAGAAAACGTGTCAAAAATTAGTGTACAAATAGCAATGTTCAATCGATTAGAACCTTGCTACATGTACACTATGGTGAAAACTTTAGTTTACACTTTGTCACGTGACATCAACCCATTGGACAGTTTAAATTTCAAACAGTTTTCTCATCCAATTGACACTTGACAACAATGCAAGTGTCAAACAACGTGTTAAAAATCGGTTACTTTGGTGTACACTTTAGTTTACACCTTGCCACGTAACATTACCCTGTTGGACAGTATAAATTTCAAACAATTTTCTCAACCAATTGACACTAGACAATGATGCAAGTGTCAGAGAACGTGTCAAAAATCAGTGTACAAATAGCAAAGTTCAATCAGTAAGAACTTCGCTACTTGTACACTATGGTGTACACTTTAGTTTACACTTTGAGATCTGATATTAACATGTTCAACAGTTTAAATTTCAAACAATTTCCCATCCAATTGACACTGGACAACAATGCAAGTGTCAAACAACGTGTTAAAAATCAGTGTAAAAATAGCAAAGTTCAATTGGTAAGGACGCTGCGAAATGTACACTATAGTGTACACTTTAGTTTACACTTTACCACGTGTCATCACCCTGTTGGGCAGTTTAAATTTCAAACAATTTTCCCATCCAATTGAAACTTGTCATCAATGCAAGTGTCAAATGGCATGTCAAAAATTAGCGTACAAATAGTAAAGTTCAATTGGTAAGCACCTTGCTACGTGCACACTATGGTGTGCACTTTAGTTTACACTTTGCAACCTGACATTAACCAGCTGGACAGTTTAAATTTCAAACAGTATTTCCATCCAGTTGACACTTGACAATAGTGCAAGTGTCAAACAACGTATCAAAAATTAGTGGACAAATAGTTAAGTTCAATCGGCAAGAACCTTGCTACATTTACACTATGGTGTACACACTTTTGTTTACACTTTTCCAATTGAGATTACCCTATTGGACAGTTTAGATTCAGACATTTTTCCATCTAATTGACACTTGACAACAATGAAAGTGTCAAACAACGTGTCAAAAATTAGTGTACAAATAGCAATGTTCAGTCGGTAAGAACCTTGTTAAATGTATACTTTAGTTTACACTTTGTCACGTGACATTACCCTGTTGGACAGTTTAAATTTCAAGAAGTTTTCCCATCCAATTGACACTCGACAATAGTGTAGTGTCAAACGACGTATCAAAAAATATTGTAAAAATAGCAAAGTTCAATCGGTAAAAACATTGAGACGTGTACACTATGGTGTGCACTTTAATTTACACTTTGCCACGTGACATTACCCTGTTGGACAGTTCAAATTTACAATAGTTTTCCCATCCAATTAACATTCGACGATAATGCAAGTGTCAAAAAACGTACAAATAGCAAAGTTCAATCAGAAAGAACGTTGCGACATGTATTCTATAGTGTACGCTTTAGTTTACACTTTACCACGTGACATTACCCTGTTGGACAATTTGAATTTCAAACTATTTTCCCATCCAATTGACACGTGACAACAATGTAAGTGTCGAACAATGTGTCAAAAATCAGTGTAAAAATAGCAAAGTTCAGTCGATAAGAACTTCGCTACATGTACACTATGGTGTACACTTGAGATTACACTTTGCCATGTGACATTAACTTGTTGGACAGCTTAAATTTCAAACAGTTTTTTCGTCCAATTGACACTGGACAATAAAACAAGTGTCAAACAACGTGTCAAAAATCAGCGTACAAATAGCAAAGTTCAATCGGAAAGAACCTTGCTACATGTACACTATGGTTTACACTTTAGTTTACATTTTGCCACCTGACATTATCCAGTTGGATAGTTTAAGTTTGAAATAGTTTTTCCATCCAATGGACACTTGACAACAGTGCAAGTGTCAAACAACGTATCTAAAATTAGTGTACAAATAGCTAAGTTCAATCGGTAAGAACCTTGCTACATTTACATTATGGTGTACACTCTTTTGTTTAAACTTTACCATGTGACATTACCCTGTTGGACAATTTAGATTCAAAAAATTTTTCCATCCAAATGACACTTGGCAACAATGAAAGTTTCAAATAACGTGTCAAAAATCAGTGTACAAATAGCAATGTTCAGTCGGTAAGAACATTGCTACATGTACACTATGGTATACACTTTAGTTTACACTTTGCCACGTGACATTACTCTGTTGGACAGTTTAAATTTCAAACAGTTTTTCCATCTAAGTGACCCTTGACAACAATGCAAGTGTTAAACAACGTGTCAAAAATCAGTGTACAAATAGCAATTTTGAATCGATAAGAACCTTGCTGCATGTACACTATGGTGAACACTTTAGTTTACACTTTGCCACGTGACATTATCCCGTTGGACAGTTTAAATTTCGAATAGTTTTCCCATTCAATTGACACTTGGCAACAATGTAAGTGTCAAACAACGTGTCAAAAATTAGTTCACTAATTGCAAAGTTCAATCAATAAGAACCTTGCTATATGTAAACTATGGTGTACACTTTTGTTTACACTTTGCCACGTGATATTACCCTATTGGACAGTCCGAATTTCAAACATTTTTTTCATCCAATTGACAATTGATAACAATTCAAGTGTCAAACAATGTATCAAAAATCAGTGTACAAAGAGCAATGTTCAGTCAGTAAGAACCTTGCTATATGTACACTATGGTGTACACTTTAGTTTACACTTTACCACGCGACATTACCCTGTTGGATAGTTTAAATTTCAAAAAGTTTTCCTATCCAATTAACACCGGACAACAATGCAGTGTTAAACAACGTGTCAAAAATCATTGTAAAAATTGCAAAGTTCAATCGGTAAGAACGGTGAGACGTGTACACTATGGTGTGCACTTTAGTTTACACTTTGCCACGTGACATTACCTTGTTGGATAGTTCAAATTTAAAACAGCCTTCCCATCCAATTGACACTCGACGACAATGCAAGTGTCAAACAACTTGTTAAAAATTGGTGTACTAATAGCAAAGTTCAATCGGTACGAACCTTGCTACATGTACACTTTAGTTTACACTTTACAACGTGACATTACCCTATTGAATAGTTTAAATTTCAAACAGTTATTCCATCTAATTAACACTTGACAACAATGCAAGTGTCAAACGACGAGTCAAAAATCAGTGTACAAATAGCAATGTTCAATCGATGAGAACCGTACTACATGTACACTACAGTGAACACTTTAGTTTACACTTTACCACGTGGCATTACCCTATTGGATAGTTTAAATTTCAAGCAGTTTTCCCATCCAATTGACACTTGACATTAATGCAAGTGTCAAACAACGTGTCAAAAATCAGTTTACAAATAGCAAAGTTCAATCGGTAAGGACCTTGCTACATGTACACTACGGTGTACACTTTAGTTTACACTTTGCCACGTCACATTACCCTATTGGACAGTATAAATTTCAAAAAACTTTCTCAACTAATTGACACTGGACAACAATGTAAGTGTCAGACAACGTGTCAAAAATCAGTGTACAAATAGCAAAGTTCAATCGGTAAGAACTTTGCTACTTCTACACTATGGCGTATACTTTAGTTTACACTTTACCATGTGACATTAACCTGTTCAATAGTTTAAATTTCAAACAGTTTTCCCAACCACTTGGCATTGGAAAACAATGCAAGTGTTAAACAACGTGTCAAAAATCAGCGTACCAATAGCAAAGTTCAATCGGTAAGAACGTTGTGACATGTCACTATGGTGAACACTTTAGTTTACACTTTGTCACGTGGCATTACCCCATTGGACAGTTTAAATTTCAAATAGTTTTCCCATCTAATTGACACTTGACAACTATGCAAGTGTCAAACAACGTGTCAAAAATCAGTTTACAAACAGCAAAGTTCAATTGGTAAGAACTTTGCTACATGTACACTATGGAGTACACTTTAGTTTACACATTTCCACGTGACATTAACCGATTTAACAGTTTAAATTTCAAACAATTTTCTCAATCAACTGACACCAGACAACAATTCAAGTGTCAAACAACGTGTCAAAAATCAATGTACAAATAGCAAAGTTCAATCGGTAAGAACTTTGCTACACGTACACTATGGTGTACACTTTAGTTTACGCTTTGCCACGGGACATTAACATGTTGGACAATTTAAATTTCAAACAATATTCTCAATCAATTGACACTAGACAACAATGCAAGAGTCAAACAAGGTGTCAAAAATCAGTGTACAAATAGCAAAGTTCAATTGGTAAGAACTTTGCTACATGTACGCTATGTTGTACACTTGAGTTTACACTTTGCCGCATGACATTAACCTGTTGGACAGTTTAAATTTCAGATAGTTTTCCCATCCAATTAACACTGCACAACAACGCAAGTGTCAATCAACGTGTCAAAAATTAGTGTACAAATAACAAAGTTCAATCGGTAATGACCTTGCTACATTTACACTATGGTATACACTTTAGTTTACACTTTGCCACGTGACATTACCCTGTTGGACAGTTTAAATTTCAAACAATTTTCCATCCAATTGACACTGGACAACGATGCAAGTGTCAAACAACGTGTCAAAAATCAGCGTACAAATAGCGAAGTTCAATCGGTAAGAACTTTGCTACTTGTATACTATGGTGTACACTTTAGTTTACACTATGCCACGTGACATTAACCTATTCAACAGTTTAAATTTCAAATAGTTTTCCCATCCAATTGACATAGGACAACAATGCAAGTCTCAAACAACGTGTCAAAAATCACCGTACAAATAGCAAAGTTCAATCGGTAAGGACGTTGTGACATGTACACTATAGTGTACACTTTTGTTTTCATTTTTCCATGTGTCATTACCCTGTTGGACTGTTTAAATCTCAAATAGTTTTTCCATCCAAATGACACATGACAACAATGCAAGTGTCAAAAATTAGTTTACAAATAGCTAAGTTCAATCGGTAAGGACCTTGCTATATTTACATTATGGTGTACACTTTGGTTTATAGTTTGCCACATAACATTATCCTACTGGACAGTTTAATTTTCAAACAGTTTTTTCAATCAACTGACACTAGACAACAATGCAAGTGTCAAACAATGTGTCAAAAATTAGTGTACAAATAGCAAATTTCAATCGGTAAGAACTTTGCTACATGTACACTATGGAGTACACTTTAGTTTACACATTGCCACGTGACATTAACCAGTTTGACAGTTTAAATTTCAAACAGTTTTCTCAATCAACTGACACCAGACAACAATGCAAGTGTCAAACAACGTGTCAAAAATTAGTGTACAAATAGCAGAGTTCAATCAGTAAGAACTTTGCTACATGTACACTATGGTGTACACTTTAGTTTACGCTTTGCCACATGACATTAACCTGATGGACAGTTTAAATTTCAAACAGTTTTCTGAATCAGCTGACACCAGACAATAATCCAAGAGTCAAACAACGTGTCAAAAATCAGTGTACAAATAGCAAAGTTCAATCGGTAAGAACTTTGCTACATGTACGCTATGCTGTACACTTGAGTTTACACTTTTCCATGTGACATTAACCTATTGGATAGTTTAAATTTCAGACAGTTTTCCCATCCAATTGACACTGCACAACAACACAAGTGTCAAGCAATGTGTCAAAAATCAGCGTACAAACAACAAAGTTCAATCGGTAAGAACCTTGCTATACGTACACTATGATGTGAACTTTAGTTTACACTTTACCATGTGACATTACCCTGTTGGACAGTTTAAATTTCAAACAGTTTTTCCATCCAATTGACACTTGACAACAATGCAAGTGTCAAACAACGTATCAAAAATCAGGGTACAAATAGCTAAGTTCAATCGGTAAGAACCTTGCTACATGTACAGTGTGGTGTACAGTTTATTTTACACTCTACCACCTAACATTACCCTGTTGGACAGTTTAAATTTCGAACTATTTTTCCATCCAATTAACACTTGACAACAATGCAGGTGTCAAAACAACAAGTCAAAAATCAGTGTATAAATGGCAAAGTTAAATCGGTTAGAACCTTGCTACATTTACACTATCGTGTACACTTTAGTTTACTCATTGCCACGTGACATTACCCTATTAGACAGTTTAAATTTCAAACAAATTTTCTTTCCAATTGTCACTTGACAACAATGAAAGTGTCAAACAACGTGTCAAAAATCAGTGTACAAATAGCAATGTTCAGTCGATAAGAACCTTGGTACATGTTCACTATGGTCTACAATTTAGTTTAGACTTTGCCACGTGACATTATCCTGTTTGACAGTTTAAATTTCAAAAAGTTTTCCCATCCAATTGACACTCGACAATAATGTAGTGCCAAACAACGTGTCGAAAATCATTGTAAAAATAGTAAAGTTCAATTGGTAAGAACGTTGAGCCGTGTACATTATGGTGTGAACTTTAGTTTACACGTTGTCACGTGACATTACCCTGCCGAACAGTTCAAATTTAAAATAGTTTTCCCATCCAATTGACACTCCACAACAATACAAGTGTCGAACAAAGTGTCAAAAATTAGCGTACAAATAGCAAAGTTCAATCGGTAAGAACCTTGCTACATGTACACTATGGTGTACACTTTAGTTTACACTTTGCCACGTGACATTACCCTGTTTGACAGTTTAAATTTCAAACAGTTTTTCCATCTAATTAACATTTGACAACAATGCTAGTGTCAAACAACGTATCAAAAATCAGGGTACAAATAGCTAAGTTCAATCGGTAAGAACCTTGCTACATGTACACTATGCCGTACACTTTAGTTTACACTTTGCCATGTGACATTACTCTATTGGACAGTTTGAATTTCAAATAATTTTCCCAACCAATTAACACTTGACAACAATACAAGTGTTAAACAATGTGCCAAATATCAATATACAACTACCAAAGTTCAATCGGTACGAAGCTTGTTACATGTACACTATGGTGTACACTTTAGTTTACACTTTGCCAACTAACATTACCCTGTTGGACAGTTTAAAATTCAAATTGTTTTCCCATCAAATTGACACTTGACAACAATGCAAGTGTTAAAGAACGTGTTAAAAATTAGTTTACAAATAGCAAAGTTCAATCGGTAATGACCTTGCTACATTTACACTATGGGGTACACTTTAGTTTACACTTTGCCACGTAACATTACCCTGTTGGATAATTTAAATTTCAAATAGTTTTCCCATCCAATTGATACTTGACAACAATAGAAGTGTCAAACAACATGTCAAATATCAGATTACAAATAAGAAAGTTCAGTCGGTAAGAACCTTGTTACATGTACTCTATGGCGTACACTTTACTTTACACTTTACCAACTGACATTGCCCTGTTGGACAGTTTAAATTTCAAACAGTTTTCCCATCTAATTAACACTTGACAGCAATGTAGGTGTGAAAACAACTTGTCAAAAATCAGTGTAAAATTAGCAAAGTTAAATCGATAAGAACCTTGCTACATGTACACTATGGTATACACACTTTGGTTTACACTTTGCCACATGACATTACCTTGTTGGATAGTATAAATTACAAACAATTTTCTCATCCAATTAACACTTGACAACAATGCAAGTGTCAAACGACAGGTCAAAAATCAATGTACAAATAGCAAAGTTCAATCGGTAAGAACCTTGCTACATGTACAATATGGTGTAAATACTTTAGTTTACACTTTGCCACGTGACACTACCCTATTGGATAGTTTATATTTCAAACAGTTTTCTCATCCAATTGACGCAACACAATAATGCAAGTGACATACGACGTGTCAAAAATTAGTGTACAAATAGCAAAATTCAATCGGTAAGAACATTGAGACATGTACACTATGGTGTGCACTTTGGTTTATACTTTACCACGTGACATTACCCTATTGGACAATTTAAATTTCAAATAGTTTTCCCATCCAATTGACACTCGACAACAATGAAAGTGTCAAACAACGTGTCAAAAATCAGTTTACCAATAGCGAAGTTCAATCGGTATGAACCTTTCTATATGTACACTTTAGTTTACACTTTACCACGTGACATTACGCTGTTGGACAGTTTAAATTTCAAACAGTTTTCCCATCTAATTGACACTTGACAACAATACAAGTGTCAAACAACATGTCAAAAATCAGTATACGTTAGCAAAGTTCAATCAGTAAGAACCTTGCTACATATACACTATGGTGAACACTTTACTTTACTCTTTGCCATGTGACAATACCCCGTTAGATAGTTTAAGTTTCAAACAGTTTCCCCATCCAATTGACATTTGACAACAACGCAAGTGTCAATCAACGTGTTAAAAATCAGTTTACATATAGCAAAGTTCAATCGGTAAGGACCTTGCTACATTTATACTATGGTTTACACTTTAGTTTACAATTTGCCAAACATTACCCTATTGGACAGTTTGAATTTCAAACAGTTTTCTCAATCAATTGACACCAGATGACAATACAAGTGTCAAACAATGTGTCAAAAATCAGTATACAAATAGCAAAGTTCAATGGGTAAGAATTTTGATACATGTACACTATGGTGTACACTTTAGTTTACACTTTGTCACGTGACATTAACTTGTTGGACTGTTTAAATTTCACACAGTTTTCTCAATCAATTGACACTAGACAACAATACAAGTGTCAAACAACGTGTCAAAAATTAGTGTACAAATAGCAAAGTTCATTCGGTAAGAACTTTGCTACATGTACACTACGGTGTACACTTGAGTTTACACTTTCCACGTGATATTAACTAGTTGGACAGTTTAAATTTCAAACAGGTTTCCCATCCAATTGACACTGGACAACAACACAAATGCCAAATAACGTGTAAAAAATCAGCGTACAAACAGTAAAGTTCAATCGGTAAGAACCCCCCTGCTACATGTACACTGTGGTGTACACTTTAGTTTGCACTTTACCACATTACATTACCCTATTAGACAGTTTAAATTTCAAACAGTTTTTACATCCAATTGACACTTGACAACAATGCAAGCGTCAAACAACGTATCAAAAATTAGTGTACAAATAGCTAAGTTCAATCGGTACGAACCTTGCTACATTTACACTATGGTTTACAAACTTTTGTTTACACTTTGCCATGTGACATTACCCTATTAGACAGTTTAAATTTCAAACAATTTTCTCATCCAATTGACACTTGACAACAATACAAGTGTCAAACAACGTGTCAAATATCAGTGTACAAATAGCAAAGTTCAATCGATAAGAACTTTGCTATATGTACACTATGGTGTACACTTTAGTTTACACTTTGCCACCTGACATTACCCTGTTAGACAGTTTAAATTTCAAAATGTTTTTCCATCCAACTGGCACTTGAGAACAATGCAAGTGTCAAAACAATATGCCAAAAATTAGCTTAAAAATAACAAAGTTAAATTGGTAAGAACCTTGCTACATTTACACTATGGTGCACACCTTAGTTTACACTTTGCCACGAGACATTACCCTGTTGGACAGTTTAAATTTCAAACAATTTCCCCATCCAATTGACACTTGACAACAATGAAAGTCTTAAAAAACAACGTGTCAAAAATCAGTGTGCAAATAGCAATGTTCAGTCGGTAAGAACCTTGATACATGTACACTATGGTGTACCCTTTAGTTTACACTTTGCCACGTGACATTACCCTACTGGACCGTTTAAGTTTCAAAAAGTTTTCCCATCCAATTGACACTCGAAAACAATGCAATGTCAAACGATGTGTCAAAAATCATTGTAAAAATAGCAAAGTTCAATCGGTAAGAACATTGAGACGTGTACACTATGATGTACACTTTAGTTTAAACTTTGCCAACTGACATTACCCTGTTGGACAGTTTAAATTTCAAACAGTTTTCCCATCCAATTGACACTTGACATCAATGCAGGTGTGAAAACAACGTGTCAAAAATCAGTGTAAAAATAGCAAAGTTAAATTGTTAAGAACCTTGCTACATGTACACTATGGTGTACATACTTTTGTTTACAATTTGCCATGAGACATTACTCTGTTGGATAGTATAAATTAACACTTGACAACAATGCAAGTGTTAAAAGACATGTCAAAAATCAGTGTACAAATAGCAAAGTTCAATCGGTAAGAACCTTGCTACATGTACACTATGGTGTAAAAACTTTAGTTTACACTTTGCCATGTGATATTACCGTATTGGACATTTTAAATTTCAAACAATTTTCCCATCTAATTGACACTCGACAGCAATGCAAGTGACATACGACGTGTCAAAAATCAGTGTACAAATGGCAAAGTTCAATCGGTAAGAACATTGAAACGCCTACACTATGGTGTGCACTTTGGCTTATACTTTACCACGTGACATTACGCTATTGGACAGTTTAAATTTCAAATAGTTTTCTCATCTAATTGACACTCAACAACAATGAAAGTGTCAAACAATGTGTCAAAAATCAGTGTACCAATAGCAAAATTCAATCGGTATAAACCTTGCTACATGTACACTTTAGTTTACACTTTACCACGTGACATTGCCCTATTAGACAGTTTAAATTTCAACCAATTTTCCCATCTAATTGACACGTGACAACAATTCAAGTGTCAAACAATGTGGTAAAGATCAGTGTACAAATAGCAGAGTTCAGTTGGTAAGAACCTTGCTACATGTACACTGTGGTGAACACTTTAGTTTACACTTTGCCAAGTGACATTACACCATTAGACAGTTTAAATTTCAAACAATTTCTCCTTCCAATTGACATTTGACAACAATGCAAGTGTCAAACAACGTGTCAAAAATTAGTTTACAAATAGCAAAGTTTAATCGGTAAGGACCTTGCTACATTTACACTATGCTGTACACTTTAGTTTACAATTTGCCACATAACATTGCCCTATTGGATAGTTTAAATTTGAAACATTTTTCTCAATCAATTGACACTAGACAATAATACAAGTGTCAAAGAATGTGTCAAAAATCAGTGTACAAATAACAAAGTTCAATCGGTAAGAACTTTGCTACGTGTACGCTATGGTGTACACTTTAGTTTACACTTTGCCACGTGACATTAACCTGTTGGACAGTTTAAGTTTTAGACAGTTTTCTCAATCAATTGAAACTAGACAACAATGCAAGTGTTAAACAACGTGTCAAAAATCAGTGTACAAATGGCGAAGTTCAATCAGTAAGAACTTTGCTACATGTACACTATGGTGTACACTTTAGTTTACACTTTGCCACGTGACATTAACCTGTTGGATAGTTTAAATTTCAAACAATTTTCTCAATCAATTGACACTAGACAACAATGTAAGTGTCAAACAACATGTCAAAAATCAGTTGACAAATAGCAAAGTTCAATCCGTAAGAACTTTGCTGCATGTACGCTATGGTGTACACTTTAGTTTACACTTTGTCACGCGACATTAACCTGTTGGACAGTTTAAGTTTTAGATAGTTTTCTCAATCAATTGACACTAGACAACAATGCAAGTGTTAAACAACGTGTCAAAAATCAGTGTACAAATAGCGAAGTTCAATCAGTAAAAATTTCGCTACATGTACACTATGGTGTACACTTTAATTTACTCTTTGCCACGTGACATTAACCTGTTGGATGGTTTAAATTTCAAACAATTTTCTCAATCAATTGACACTAGACAACAATGCAAATGTCAAACAATGTGTCACAAATCAGCGTACCAATAGCAAAGTTCAATCGGCAAGAACTTTGCTACATGTACGCTACGGTGTACACTTTAGTTTACACTTGGTCACATGACATTAACCTATTGGACAGTTTAAATTTTAAATAGTTTTCTCAATCAATTGACACTAGACAATAATGCAAGTCTTAAACAACGTGTCAAAAATCAGTGTACAAATAGCAAGTTCAATCGGTAAGAACTTTGCTACTTGTACACTATGGTGTACACTTTAATTTACAATTACCACGTGACATTAACTTATTCAAAAGTTTAAATTTCAAATAGTTTTCCCATCCAATTGACACTGGACAACAATGCAAGCGTCAAACAACGTGTCAAAAATTAGCGTAAAAATAGCAAAGTTCAATCGATAAGAACGTTACGACATGTACACTATAGTGTACACTTTAGTTTATACTTTGCCACGTGACATTATTCTGTTGGATAGTTTAAATTTCAAACAGTTTTCCCATCCAATTGACACTGGACAACAACACCAGTGTCAAACAATGTGTCAAAAATCAGCGTACAAATAGCGGTAAGAACCTTGCTACATGTACACAATGGTGTACACTTTAGTTTACACTTTGCCATGTGACATTGCCCTGTTGGACAGTTTAAGTTTCAAACAATTTTTCCATCCAATTGACACTTGAAGACAATGCAAGTGTCAAACAACGTATCAAAAATATGGGTACAAATTGCTAAGTTCAATCGATAAGAACCGTGCTACATTTACACTATGGTGTACGCACTTTTGTTAACACTTTGCCACCTGGTATTAC
>NW_019239004.1:35111-158933 GCF_002742605.1 Olea europaea var. sylvestris
TAAGTTTTTAACATGTAATATTTCTATTTAAGAATATTTTCATGTACCAAAAGCAAAAGTTTTTATGTAAAGTTCGTGGCCCTAGAAGCTTAAGTTCGGGGCGTCACAATGCAAGTGTCAAACAATGTGTCAAAAATTAGTATACAAATAGCAAAGTTCAATGGGTAAGAATTTTGATACATATACACTATAGTGTACACTTTAGTTTACACTTTGTCACGTGACATTAACTTGTTAGACTGTTTAAATTCAACACAGTTTTCTCAATCAATTGACACTAGACAACAATACAAGTATCAAACAACGTGTCAAAAATTAGTGTACAAATAGAAAAGTTCATTCGGTAAGAACTTTGCTACATGTACACTACGGTGTACACTTGAGTTTACACTTTCCACGTGATATTAACTAGTTGGACAATTTAAATTTCAAACAGGTTTCCCATCCAATTGACACTGGACAACAACACAAGTGCCAAATAACGTGTAAAAAATCAGCGTACAAATAGTAAAGTTCAATCGGCAAGAACCCTGCTACATGTACACTGTGGTGTACACTTTAGTTTGCACTTTGCCACATGACATTACCCTATTAGACAGTTTAAATTTCAAACAGTTTTTCCATCCAATTGACACTTGACAACAATGCAAGCGTCAAACAACGTATCAAAAATTAGTGTACAAATAGCTAAGTTCGATCGGTACGAACCTTGCTACATTTACACTATGGTTTACACACTTTTGTTTACACTTTGTCATGTGACATTACCCTATTAGACAGTTTAAATTTCAAACAATTTCCCCATCCAATTGACACTTGACAACAATACAAGTGTCAAACAACGTGTCAAATATCAGTGTACAAATAGCAAAGTTCAATCGGTAAGAACTTTGCTATATGTACACTATGGTGTACACTTTAGTTTACACTTTGCCACCTGACATTACCCTGTTAGACAGTTTAAATTTCAAAATGTTTTTCCATCCAATTGGCACTTGAGAACAATGCAAGTGTCAAAACAATATGTCAAAAATTAGCTTAAAAATAACAAAGTTAAATTGGTAAGAACCTTGCTACATTTACACTATGGTGCACACCTTAGTTTACACTTTGCCACGAGACATTACCCTGTTGGACAGTTTAAATTTTAAACAATTTTCCCATCCAATTGACACTTGACAACAATGAAAGTCTTAAAAAACAACGTGTCAAAAATCAGTGTGCAAATAGCAATGTTCGGTCAGTAAGAACCTTGCTACATGTACACTATGGTGTACACTTTAGTTTACACTTTGCCACGTGACATTAACCTGTTGGATAGTTTAAATTTCAAACAGTTTTCTCAATCAATTGACACTAGACAACAATGCAAGTGTCAAACAACGTGTCAAAAATCAGTTGACAAATAGCAAAGTTCAATCCGTAAGAACTTTGCTGCATGTACGCTATGGTGTACACTTTAGTTTACACTTTGTCACGTGACATTAACCTGTTGGACAGTTTAAGTTTTAGATAGTTTTCTCAATCAATTGACACTAGACAACAATACAAGTGTTAAACAACGTGTCAAAAATCAGTGTACAAATAGCGAAGTTCAATCAGTAAGAACTTCGCTACATGTACACTATGGTGTACACTTTAATTTACTCTTCGCCACATGACATTAATCTGTTGGATAGTTTAAATTTCAAACAATTTTCTCAATCAATTGACACTAGCCAACAATGCAAATGTCAAACAATGTGTCACAAATCAGCGTACCAATAGCAAAGTTCAATCGGCAAGAACTTTGCTACATGTACGCTATGGTGTACACTTTAGTTTACACTTGGTCACATGACATTAACCTATTGGACAGTTTAAATTTCAAATAGTTTTCTCAATCAATTGACACTAGACAATAATGCAACTCTTAAACAACGTGTCAAAAATCAGTGTACAAATAGCAAGTTCAATCGGTAAGAACTTTGCTACTTGTACACTATGGTGTACACTTTAATTTACACATTACCACGTGACATTAACTTGTTCAAAAGTTTAAATTTCAAATAGTTTTCCCATCCAATTGACACTGGACAACAATGCAAGTGTCAAACAACATGTCAAAAATTAGCGTAAAAATAGCAAAGTTCAATCGATAAGAACGTTACGACATGTACACTGTAGTGTACACTTTAGTTTACACTTTGCCACGTGACATTATCCTGTTGGATAGTTTAAATTTCAAACAGTTTTCCCATCCAATTGACACTGGATAACAACACCACTGTCAAACAATGTGTCAAAAATCAGCGTACAAATACCGGTAAGAACCTTGCTACATGTACACAATGGTGTACACTTTAGTTTACACTTTGCCATGTGACATTGCCCTGTTGGACAGTTTAAGTTTCAAACAATTTTTCCATCCAATTGACACTTGAAGACAATGCAAGTGTCTAACAATGTATCAAAAATATGGGTACAAACTGCTAAGTTCAATCGATAAGAACCGTGCTACATTTACACTATGGTGTACGCACTTTTGTTAACACTTTGCCACCTGGTATTACTCTCTCAGATAGTTTAAATTTCAAACCATTTTTTCATCCAATTGACACTTGACAACAATGCAGGTATTAAAACGTGTTAAAAATCAGTGTAAAAATAGCAAAGTTAAATCCGTAAGAACCTTGCTACATTTAAATTATGGTGTACACTCTAATTTACACTTTGCCACGTGACATTACCCTGTTGGACATTTTAAGTTTCAAATAATTTTCCCATCCAATTGACACTTGACAACAATGAAAGTGTCAAACAACATGTCAAAAATCAGTGTACAAATAGCAAAGTTCAGTCGTTAAGAACCTTGCTACATGTAAACTATGGTGCACACTTTAGTTTACACTTTGCCACGTGACATTACCCTGTTAGACAGTTTAAATTTCAAAATGTTTTCCCATCCAATTGACACTCGACAACAATGCAGTGTCAAATGACGTGTCAAAAATCACTGCAAAAATATCAATGTTCAATCGGTAAGAACATTGAGCTGTGTACACTATAGTGTGCACTTTAGTTTACACTTTGCCATGTGACATTACTCTGTTGGACAATTCAAATTTAAAATAGTTTTCCCATCCAATTGACACTCGACAACAATACAAATGCCAAACAACGTGTCAAAAATCAGCGTACAAATAGCAAAGTTCAATTGGTAAGGACCTTGGTCCATGTACATTATGGTGTACACTTTAGTTTACACTTTACCACATGACATTACCCTGTTGGACTGTTTAAATTTCAAACAGTTTTTCCATCCAATTGACACTTGACAGCAATGCAAGTGTAAAGGAACGTGTCAAAAATCAGTTTACAAATAGCAAAGTTCAATTGGTTTTGACCTTGTTACATTGACACTATGGTGTACACTTTAGTTTACAATTTGCCACGTGACATTACCCTGTTGGATAGTTTAAATTTCAAACAGTTTTTCCATCCAATTGACACTTGAAAACAATACAACTGTCAAACAACGTATCAAATATCAGTGTACAAATAGCAAAATTCAATTGGCAAGAACCTTGCTACATGTACACTATGGTGTACATTTTAGTTTACACTTTGCCAACTGACATTACCCTGTTGGACAGTTTGAATTTCAAACAGTTTTCCCATCCAATTGACTCTTTACAACAATGTAGGTGTGAAAACAACGTGTCAAAAATCAGTGTAAAAATAGCAAAGTTAGGTTGGTAAGAACCTTGCTGCATGTACACTATAGTTTACACTTTGCCACATGACATTACCCTGTCGGACAGTTTAAATTTCAAATAGATTTTCCATCCAATTAATACTTGACAACAATGAAAGTCTCAAACAACGTGTCAAAAATCAGTGTACAAATAGGAAACTTCAGTCTGTAAGAACCTAGCTACATGTACACTATGATGTACACTTTAGTTTACACTTTGTCACGTGACATCACCCTATTTAAAAATTTAAATTTCAAACAGTTTTTCCATCCAATTGACACTCGACAACAGTGCAGCGACAAACGACGTGTTAGAAATTAGTGTACAAATAGCAAAGTTCAATTGGTAAGAACCTTGCTACATGTACACTATGGTGAACCCTTTAGTTTACACTTTGCCACGTGATATTACCCCGTTGGACAGTTTAAATTTCAAACAGTTTCCCAGTCCATTTGACACTTGACAACAATACAAGTGTCAAAAATCAGTTTACAAATAGCAAAGTTCAATCGGTAAGGACCTTGCTACATTTACACTATGGTGTACACTTTAGTTTACAATCTGCCATGTAACATTACCCTGTTGGACAATTTAAATTTCAAACAGTTTTCTCAATCAATTGACACTAGACAACAATGCAAGTGTCAAACAACGTGTCAAGAATCAGTATACAAATAGTAAAGTTCAATGGGAAGAACTTTGCTATATGTACACTACGGTGTACACTTTAGTTTAAAGTTTACCTTGTGACATTAACCTGTTGGACAGTTTAAATTTGAAATGGTTTTCTCGATCAATTGACACTAGACAACAGTGCAAGTGTCAAACAATGTGTCAAAAATTTGTGTACAAATAACAAAGTTCAATCTATATGAACTTTGCTACATGTACGCTATGGTGTACACTTGAGTTTACATTGCTACGTGATATTAACCTGTTGGACAGTTTAAATTTCAAGCAGTTTTTCCATCCAATTAACACTTGATAACAACACAAGTGTCAAACGTGTCAAAAATTAGCGTACAAATAGCAAAGTTCAATCGGTAAGAACCTTGCAACATGTACCCTATGGTGTGCACTTTAGTTTACACTTTGCGACTTGATATTACCCTGTTGGACAGTTTAAATTTCAAACAATTTTTCAATCCAATTGACACTTGATAACAGTACAAGTGTCAAACAACGTATCAAAAATTATTGTACAAATAGCTAAGTTCAATCGGTAAGAACCTTGCTACATTTACACTATGGTGTACACACTTTTGTTTACACTTTGCCATGTGACACTTGACAACTATGGTGTACACTTTAGTTTACACTTTGCTGACTGACATTACCCTACTGGACAGTTTAAATTTCAAACAATTTTTCCACCCAATTGACACTTGACAACAATGCAGGTATCAAAACAACGTGTCAAAAATCAAGGTAAAAATAGTAAAGTTAAATCGATAAGAACCTTGCTACATTTAAACTATGGTGTACACTTTAGTTTACACTTTGCCACGTGATATTACCCTATTGGACAGTTTGAATTTCAAACAATTTTCCCATCCAACTGACACTTGAAAACAATACAAGTGTCAAACAACGTGTCAAAAATTAGTGTATAAATAATAAAGTTCAATCAGTAAGAAATTCGCTACATATACACTATGGTATACACTTTAGTTTACACTTTACCACGTGACATTACCCTGTTGGACAGTTTAAATTTAAAATAGTTATCCCATCCAATTGACATTAGACAACAATGCAAGTGTCAAACAACGTGTCAAAAATCAATGTACAAGTAGCAAAGTTCAATCGGCAAGACCTTTGCTACATGTACACTATGGTGTACACTTTAGTTTTCACTTTACCACGTGACATTACCCCGATGGACAATTTAAATTTCAAACAGTTATCCCATCCCATTGAAACTAGACAACAATGCAAGTGCTAAACAACGTGTCAAAAATCAGTGTATAAATAGCAAAGTTCAATCCGTGAGAACCTTGCGACTTGTACACTATAGTGTACACTTTCGTTTACACTTTGCCACGTGTCATTTCCCTGTGGGACAGTTTAAGTTTCAAACGGTTTCCCCATCCAATTGACACTTAACAACAATGCAAGTGTCAAATAATGTGTCAAAAATCAGTGTACAAATATCAAAGTTCAATCGGTATGGACCTTGGTACATGTACACTATGGTCAACACTTTAATTTACGCTTTACCACGTTACAGTACCCCATTGGACAGCATAAATTTCAAACAATTTTCCCATCCAACTAACACTTGACAACAATGCAAGTGTCAAACAGTGTGTCAAAATCAGTTTACAAATAACAAAGATCAATCGGTAAGGACCTTGCAAAATGTACACTAAGGTGTACAATTTAGTTTACACTTAGCCACGTGACATCACCCTGTTGGACAGTTCAAAATTCAAATAGTTTTCTCAACCAACTGACACTTGACAACAATGCAAGTGTCAAACAACATGTTAAAAATTAGTGTACAAATCGTAAAGTCCAATCGGTATGGACTTTGCTACATGTACACTATGGTGAACACTTTAGTTTACACTTTGCCATGTGACGTCACCCCGTTGGAAAGCTTAAATTTCAAATATTTCTCCCATCCAATTAACACTTGACAACAATGCAAGTGTCAAATAACGTGTCAAAAATATGTTAACAAATACAAAAGTTCAATTGGTAAGGACCATGCTACATATACACTATGGTGTACACTTTAGTTTACACTTTGCCACGTGACATTACCCTGTTGGATGGTTTAAATTTCAAAGTTTTCTCAACAAATTAACACTGGACAACAACGCAAGTGTCAAACATCGTGTCAAAAATTAGTGTACAAATTTTAATGTTCAATCGGTAAGAACCTTGCTACATGTACACTATGGTGTAAACTTTAGTTTACACTTTGCCACGTGACATTTCTCTGTTGGACAGTTTAAATTTCAAACAGTTTTCCCATCCAATTGATGCGGGACAACAATGCAAGTGTCGAACAACGTGTCAAAAATCAGAGTACAAATAGGAAAGTTCAATTGGTAAGAACCTTGCGACTTTTACAATATAGTGTACACTTTAGTTTACGCTTTTCCACATGACATTACCCTGTTGGACAGTTTAAATTTCAAATAGTTTTCCCATCCAATTGACATTGGACAACAATGCAAGTGTCAAACAACGTGTCAAAAATCAATGTACAAATAGCAAAGTTCAATCGGTAAGGACCTTGCTACATGTACACTATGGTGTACACTTTAGTTTAGACTTTGTCACGTGCCATTACCCCGTTGGACAGTTTAAATTTCAAATAGTTTTCTCAACCAATTAACACTGGACAACAATGCAAGTGTCAAACAACATGTCGAATATTAGTGTACAAATGACAAAGTTCAATCGATAAGAACTTTGCTACATGTACACTATGGTGTACACTTTAGTTTACGCTTTACCTCGTGACATTACCCTGATGGATAGTTTAAATTTCAAACGGTTATCCCATCCAATTGAAACTGGAAAACAATACGAGTGTCAAACAACGTGTCAAAAATCAGTGTACAAATAGGAAAGTGCAGTCGGTGAGAACCTTGCGACTTGTACACTATAGTGTACACTTTCGTTTACACTTTCCCACGTGCCATTTCCCTGTTGGACAATTTAAATTTCAAAGAGTTGTCCCATCTGATTGACACTTAACAACAATGCAAGTGTCCAACAATATGTCAAAAATCAGTGTACAAATAGCAAAGTTCAATTGGTATAGAGCTTGGTACATGTACACTATGGTGAACACTTTTGTTTACACTTTGCCACGTGACATTACCCCGTTGGACAGCTTAAATTTCAAACAGTTTTTCCATCCAACTAACACATGACAACAATGCAAGTGTCGAACAATGTGTCAGATATCAGAGTACAAATAGCAAAGTTCAATTGGTATGAACCTTACGACTTTTACACTATAGTGTACACTTTAGTTTACACTTTGCCACGTGTCATTACCCTGTTGGATAGTTTAAATTTAAACAGTTTTCTCATCCAATTGACACTTGATAGCAATGCAAGTGTCAAACAACGTGTCAAATATAAGTGTATAAATAGCAAAGTTCAATCGGTAAGGTCCTTGCTATATGTACACTATGGTGTACACGTTAGTTTACACTTTGCCACGTGACATTACCCTGTTGGATAGTTTAAATTTCAAATAGTTTTCTCAACCAATTAACACTGGAAACAATACAAGTGTCAAATAATGTGTCGAATATCAGTGTACAAATAGTAAAATTCAATCGGTAAGGACATTGCTACGTGTACAGTACGGAGTACTCTTAAGTTTACACTTTGCCACGTGACATTACCCTATTGAACAGTTTAAATTTCAAATAGTTTTCTCAACCAATTGACACTGGACAACAATGCAAGTGTCAAACAACATATAAAAAATCAGTGTACAAATAGGAAAGTTCGATTGGTAAGAAATTTGCTAAATGTACACTGTGGTATACACTTTAGTTTACACTTTGCCACGTGATATTACACTGTTGGACAGTTTAAATTTCAAATAGGTATCCCATCCAATTGACATTGGACAACAATGCAAGTGTCAAACAACGTGTCGAATATCAGTGTACAAATAGCAAAGTTCAATCGGTAAGAACTTTGCTACATGTACATTATGGTGTACACTTTAATTTACACACTACCACGTGACATTACCCTGATGGGTAGTTTAAATTTCAAATGGTTATCCCATCCAATTGATACTGGACAACAATGCAAGTGTCAAAACAACGTGTTAAAAATCGTTCAATTGGTGAGAGAACCTTGCGACTTGTACACTATAGTGTACACTTTCGTTCACACTTTACCACGTGTCATTTCCCTGTTGGACAGTTTAAATTTCAAACAGTTTTCCCATCCGATTGATACTTAACAACAATGCGAGTGTCCAGCAACGTGTCAAAAATTAGTGTACAAATAGCAAAGTTCAATCGGTATAGAGCTTGCCACATGTACACTATGGTGAACACTTTTGTTTACACTTTGCCACGTGACATTACCCCGTTGGACAGCTTAAATTTCAAACAGTTTTTCCATCCAACTGACACATGGCAACAATGTAAGTGTCAAACAACATGTCAAATATCAGAGTACAAATAACAAAGTTCAATTGGTAAGAACCTTGCGACTTTTACACTATAGTGTACACTTTAGTTTACACTTTGCCACGTGTCATTACCCTATTGGATAGTTTAAATTTAAACAGTTTTCTCTTCCGATTGACACTTGACAACAATGTAAGTGTCAAACAACGCGTCAAATATAAGTGTACAAATAACAAAGTTCAATCGGTAAGGTCCTTGCTACATGTACACTATGGTGTACCCGTTAGTTTACACTTTGCCACGTGACATTGCCCTGTTGGATAGTTTAAATTTTAAATAGTTTTCTCAACCAATTAACACTAGACAACAGTACAGGTGTCAAACAACGCGTCGAATATCAGTATACAAATAGCAAATTTCAATCGGTAAGGACATTGCTACATGTACACTATGGAGTATACTTAAGTTTGCACTTTGCAACGTGACATTACCTTGTTGAACAGTTTAAATTTCAAATAGTTTTCTCAACCAATTGACACTAGACAACAATGCAAGTGTCAAACAACGTATCAAAAATCAGTGTACAAATAGCAAAGTTCTATCGGTAAGAAATTTACTACATGTACACTGTAGTGTATACTTTAGTTTACACTTTGCCACATGGCATTACACTTTTGGATAACTTAAATTTCAAACAGTTAGCCCATCCAATTGACACTGGACAACAATGCAACTGCTAAATAACGTGTCAATCGGTAAGAACTTTGCGACTTGTACACTATGGTGTACACTTTAGATTAAACTTTACCACATGGCATTACCCTAATGGACAGTTTAGATTTCAAATGGTTATCCCATCCAATTGAAACTGGACAATAATGCAAGTGTCCAACAACGTGCCAAAAATCAGTGTACAAATAGCAAAGTTCAATCGCTATGGACCTTGCTACATGTATACTATGGTGAACACTTTTGTTTACACTTTGCCATGTGACATTACCCCGTTGGACAGCTTAAATTTCAAACAGTTTTTCCATCCAACTGACACTTGACAACAATACAAGTGTCAAACAACGTGTCAAAATATCAGAGTACAAATACCAAAGTTCAATTGGTAACAACCTTGCGACTTTAACACTATAGTGTACACTTTAGTTTACACTTTGCCCCGTGACATTACCCTATTCGACAGTTTAAATTTGAGATTGTTTTCTCATCCAATTGACACTTAACAACAATGCAAGTGTCAAACAACGCGTCAAATATAAGTGTACAGATAGCAAAGTTCAATCGGTAAGGTCCTTGTTACTTGTACATTATGGTGTACACGTTAGTTTACACTTTGCCACGTGACATTACCCGATTGGACAGTTTAAATTTCAATTAGTTTTCTCAACCAATTAACACTGGACAACATTACAAGTGTCAAACAACGTGTCAAATATCAGTGTACAAATAGCAAAATTCAATCAGTAAGGAGATTGCTACATGTACACTATGGAGTCCACTTAAGTTTACACTTTGCTACGTGACATTATCCTGTTGGATAGTTTAAATTTCAAATAGTTTTCTCAACCAATTGACACTGGACAATAATACAAGTGTTAAACAACATATCAAAAATTAGTGTACAAACAGCAAAGTTCAATCGGTAAAAAATTTGCTACATGTACTTTGTGGTGTACACTTTAGTTTACACTTTGCCACGTGTCATTTCCCTATTGGATAGTTTAAATTCCAAACAGTTTTCTCAACCAATTCACACTGGACAACAATGCAAGTGTCAAACAATGTGTCGAATATCAGTGTACAAATAGGAAAGTTCAATCGGTGGTGTATAGTTTAGTTTACACTTTACCACGTGACATTACCCTAATGGATAGTTTAAATTTCAAACGGTTATCCAATCCAATTGAAACTGGACAACAATGCAAGTGTCAAATAACGTGTCAAAAATCAGTGTACAAATAACAAAGTTTAATTGGTCAGAACCTTGCGACTTGTACTCTATAGTGTACACTTTTGTTTACACTTTGCCACGTGTCATTTCCCGATTGGACAGTTTAAATTTCAAACAGTTTTCCCATCCGATTGACACTTAACAACAATAAAAGTGTCCAATAACGTGCAAAAATCAATGTTCAAAAAGCAAAGTTCAATCGATATGGACCTTGCTACATGTACACTATGCTGAACACTTTTGTTTACACTTTACCACGTGACATTACCCCATTGGACAACTTAAATTTCAAATAGTTTTTCCATCCAACTGACACTTGACAACAATGCAAGTGTCGAACAACGTGTCAAATATCAGAGTACAAATAGCAAGGTTCAAATGGTAAGAACCTTGCAACTTTTACACTATAGTGTACACCTTAGTTTACACTTTGCCATGTGTCATCACCCTATTGGACAGTTTAAATTTGAAATAGTGTTCTCATTCAATTGACATTTGACAACAATGCAAGTGTCAAACAATGCGTCAAATATAAGTATACAAACGGCAAAGTTCAATCGGTAAAGTCCTTGCTACATGTCCACTATGGTGTACACGTTAGTTTACACTTTGCCACGTGACATTACCCTGTTGGTCAGTTTAAATTTCAAATAGTTTTCTCAACCAATTAACACTGGACAACAGTGCAAGTGTCAAACAACGCGTCGAATATCAGTGTACAAATAGCGAAATTCAATCGGTAAGGAAATTGCTACATGTACACTATGGAGTCCACTTAAGTTTACACTTTGGTACGTGACATTACCCTGTTGGACATTTTAAATTTCAAATAGTTTTCTCAACCAATTGACACTGGACAATAATGCAAGCGTCAAACAACAAATCAAAATCAGTATACAAATAGCAAAGTTCAATTGGTATTAAATTTGCCACATGTACACTGTGGTGTATATTTTAGTTTAAACTTTGCCACGTGTCATTTCCCTGTTGGACAGTTTAAATTCCAAATAGTTTTCTCAACCAATTATCACTGGACAACAATGCAAGAGTCAAACAACGCGTCGAATATCAGTGTACAAATAGCAAAGTTCAATCGATAAGAACTTTGCTACATATACACTATGGTGTACACTTTAGTTTACACTTTACCACGTGACATTACCCTGATGGATAGTTTAAATTTCAAACGGTTATCCAGTCCAATTGAAACTGGACAACAATGCAAGTGTCAAACAACGTGTCAAAAATCAGTGTACAAATAGCAAAGTTCAATCGGTCAGAACCTTGCGACTTGTACTCTATAGTGTACACTTTTGTTTACACTTTGCCACATGTCATTTCTCGGTTGGACAGTTTAAATTTCAAATATTTTTCTCATCCGATTGACACTTAACAACAATAAAAGTGTCCAACAACGTGCAAAAATTAGTGTACAAATAGCAAAGTTCAATCGGTATGGACCTTGCTACATGTACACTATGGTGAACACTTTAGTTTACACTTTGCCACGTGACATTACCCCATTGGACAGCTTAAATTTCAAATAGTTTTTCCATCCAACTGACACTTGACAACAATGCAAGTGTCGAACAACGTGTCAAATATCAGAGTACAAATAGCAATGTTCAAATGGTAAGAACCTTGCGACTTTTACACTATAGTGTACACCTTAGTTTACACTTTGCCACGTGTCATCACCCTATTGGACAGTTTAAATTTGAAATAGTTTTCTCATCCAATTGACATTTGACAACAATGTAAGTGTCAAACAACGCGTCAAATATAAGTGTACAAACGGCAAAGTTCAATCGTTAAAGTCCTTGCTACATGTACACTATGGTGTACACGTTAGTTTACACTTTGCCACGTGACATTACCCTGTTGGACAGTTTAAATTTCAAATAGTTTTCTCAACCAATTAACACTGGACAACAGTGCAAGTGTCAAACAACGCGTCGAATATCAGTGTACAAATAGTGAAATTCAATCGGTACGAAAATTGCTACATGTACACGTAAGTTTACACTTTGCCACGTGACATTACCCTGTTGGACAGTTTAAATTTCAAATAGTTTTCTCAACCAATTGACACTGGACAACAATGCAAGTGTCTAACAACGTATCAAAATTCAGTGTACAAGTAGCAAAGTTCAATCGATAAGAAATTTGCTACATGTACACTATGGTGTACACTTTAGTTTACACTTCGCCACGTGACATTACACTATTGGACAGTTTAAATTTCAAATAGTTACCCCATCCAATTGACACTGGACAACAATACAATTGTCAAATAACGTGTCAAAAATCAATGTACAAATAGTAAAGTTCAATCGGTAAGAACTTTGCTACGTGTACAATATGGTGTACACTTTAGATTACACTTTACCACGTGACATTACCCTGATGGATAGTTTAAATTTCAAATGGTTATCCCATCCTATTGAAACTAGACAACAATGCAAATGTCAAACAACGTGTCAAAAATCACTGTACAAATCGTAAAGTTCAATCGGTGGGAACCTTGTGACTTGTACACTATAGTATACACTTTCGTTTACACTTTATCACGTGACATTTTCCTATTGGACAGTTTAAATTTCAAACAATTTCCCCAACTAATTGACACTTAACAACAATGCAAGTGTCAAACAATGTGTTAAAAATCAGTGTACAAATAGCAAAGTTCAATCGGTATGGACCTTGCTACATGTACACTATGGTGAACACTTTAGTTTACACTTTGCCACATGACGTTACCCCGTTGGAAAGCTTAAATTTAAAATAGTTTTCCCATCTAATTGACTCTTGACAACAATGCAAATGCCAAATAACGTGTCAAAAATGAGTTTACAAATAGTAAAGTTCAATCAATAAGGACCTTACCACATGTACACTATGTTGTACACTTTAGTTTACACTTTGCCACGTGACATTAGCCTATTAGACGGTTTAAATTTCAACCAGTTTTCTCAACAAGTTGATGCTGCACAACAATGCAAGTGTCAAACATCATGTCAAAAATTAGTGTACAAATTGCAATGTTCAATCGAACAGAACTTTCCTACATGTACACTATGGTGTACACTTTAGTTTACTCTTTGCCACATGACATTACCTTGTCGAACAGCCTAAATTTCAAATAGTTTTCCCATTCAATTGATACTATAAAACAATGCAAGTGTCAAGCATCAAGTCAGAAATCAGTTTACAAATAGCAAAGTTCAGTCGGTAAGAACTTTGCATCATGTAAACTATAGTGTACACTTTAGTTTACACTTTACCACATATCATTACCCTGTTTGACAGTTTAAATTCCAAACAGTTTTCCAACCAATTGACACTTGACAATAATGCAAGTGTCAAACAACGTGTCAAAAATTAGTGTACAAATAGCAAAGTTCAATCGATAAGAACCTTGCTATATGTACACTATGGTGTACACTTTAGTTTACACTTTACCACATATCATTACCCTGTTTGACAGTTTAAATTCCAAACAGTTTTCCAACCAATTGACACTTGACAATAATGCAAGTGTCAAACAACGTGTCAAAAATCAGTTTACAAATAGCAAAGTTCAATCGGTAAGGACCTTGCAACGTGTACACTATGGTGTACACTTTAGTTTACACTTTGCCGCGTGACATGACCCTATTGGACAATTTAAATTTCAAATAGTTTTTCCATCCAATTAACACTTGACAACAATTCAAGTGTCAAATAACGTGTCAAATATCAGTGTACAAGTAGCAAAGTTCAATCGGTAAGAACCTTTCTACATGTACATTATGGTGTACACACTTTAGTTTACACTTTACCACGTGACATTACCCTGTTGGATAGTATTAATTTCAAACAGTTTTCCTATCCAACTGACACTTGATAGCAATGCAAGTGTCGAACAATGTGTCAAAAATTTGTTTACAAATGGGAAAGTTCAATCGATAAGAACCATGTTACATGTACAATATGGTGTACACTTTAGTTTATACTTTACCACGTGACATTATTATGTTGGATAGTTTAAATTTCAAATAGTTTTCTCAACCAATTGACACTTGACAGCAATGCAAGTGTCATACAACATGTCAAAAATAATTGTACAAATAGCAATGTTATATTGGTTAAAACCTTGCTACATGTACACTATGGTGAACAATTTAGTTTACACTTTGCCACGTGACGTTATACCATTGGAAAGTTTAAATTTCAAATAGTTTTCCCAGCCAATTGACACTTGACAACAATGCAAGTGTCCAACAACGTGTCAAAAATCAGTTTGTAAGTAGCAAGGTTAAATCGGTAAGGACCTTGCAACATGTACACTATGGTGTATACTTTAGTTTACACTTTGCCACGTGACAATACACTATTGGACAGTTTAAATTTCAAATAGTTTTCTCAACTAATTGACACTTGACAACAATGAAAGTGTCAAAAAACATGACAAAAATCAATTTACAAATAGGAAAGTTCAATAGGTAAGAACCTTGCTACATGTACACAATGGTGTACACTTTAGTTTACACTTTGCTATGTGACATTGCCGTATTGGACAATTTAAATTTCAAATAGCTTTCCCATACAATTGACATTTGACAACAATGCAAGTGTCAAACAACGTGCCAAAAATTAGTGTACAAATATCAAAGTTCAATCAGTAAGAACCTCGCTACATGTATACTATGGTGTACACTTTAGCTTACACTTTGCATTATGACATTTCCTGGTTCGATAGTTTAAATTTCAAATAGTTTTTCGATCTATTTGACACTCGAAAACAATGCAAGTGTCAAACAACATGTCAAAAATTAGTGTACAAATAGCAAAGTTCAATCGATAAGAACCTTGCTATATGTACACTATGGTGTACACTTTAGTTTATAGTTTGCCACGTGACATAACCCCGTTGGACAGTTTGTACTTCAGACAGTTTTCTCATCCAATTGACATAAGACAACAATGCAAGTGTCAAACAACGTGTCAAAAATCAGTTTACAAATAGCAAAGTTCAATCGGTAAGGACCTTGCAACGTGTACACTATGGTGTACACTTTAGTTTACACTTTTCCGCATGACATGACCCTATTGGACAGTTTAAATTTCAAATAGTTTTTCCATCCAATTGACACTTGACAACAATTCAAGTGTCAAATAACGTGTCAAATATCAGTGTACAAGTAGCAAAGTTCAATCGGTAAGAACCTTTCTACATGTACATTATGGTGTACACACTTTAGTTTACACTTTACCACGTGACATTACCCTGTTGGATAGTATTAATTTCAAACAGTTTTCCTATCCAACTGACACTTGATAGCAATGCAAGTGTCGAACAATGTGTCAAAAATTTGTTTACAAATGGGAAAGTTCAATCGATAAGAACCATGTTACATGTACAATATGGTGTACACTTTAGTTTATACTTTACCACGTGACATTATTATGTTGGATAATTTAAATTTCAAATAGTTTTCTCAACCAATTGACACTTGACAACAATGCAAGTGTCATACAACATGTCAAAAATAATTGTACAAATAGCAAAGTTATATTGGTTAGAACCTTGCTACATGTACACTATGGTGAACAATTTAGTTTACACTTTGCCACGTGACGTTATACCATTGGAAAGTTTAAATTTCAAATAGTTTTCCCAGCCAATTGACACTTGACAACAATGCAAGTGTCCAACAACGTGTCAAAAATCAGTTTGTAAGTAGGAAGGTTAAATCGGTAAGGACCTTGCAACATGTACACTATGGTGTATACTTTAGTTTACACTTTGCCACATGACAATACACTATTGGACAGTTTAAATTTCAAATAGTTTTCTCAACTAATTGACACTTGACAACAATGAAAGTGTCAAAAAACATGACAAAAATCAATTTACAAATAGGAAAGTTCAATAGGTAAGAACCTTGCTACATGTACACAATGGTGTACACTTTAGTTTACACTTTGCTATGTGACATTGCCGTATTGGACAATTTAAATTTCAAATAGCTTTCCCATACAATTGACATTTGACAACAATGCAAGTGTCAAACAACGTGCCAAAAATTAGTGTACAAATATCAAAGTTCAATCAGTAAGAACCTCGCTACATGTATACTATGGTGTACACTTTAGCTTACACTTTGCATTATGACATTACCTTGTTCGACAGTTTAAATTTCAAATAGTTTTTCGATCTATTTGACACTCGACAACAATGCAAGTGTCAAACAACATGTCAAAAATTAGTTTACAAATAGTAAACTTCAATCGGTAAGAACGTTGAGACATGTACACTACGGTGTATACTTTCATTTAGACTTTGCCACGTGTCAATACCCTATAGGATAGTATTAATTTCAAACAGTTTTTCCATCAGACTGACACCTGACAACAATCCAAGTGTCAAACAACGTGTCTAAAATCAGTGTACAAATAGTAAAGTTCAATCAATAAGAACATTGCTACATGCACAATATTGTGTATACTTTAGTCTACACTGTGCCACGTGATATTACCCTATTGGACAGTTTAAATTTTAAACAATTGACACTTGAAATCAATGCAAGTGTTAAACAACGTGTCTAAAATCAGTCTACAAATAGCTCAGTTCAATCGGTAAGAACCTTACTACATTTACACTATTGTATACACTTTAGTTTACACTTTACGACGTGACATTACCCAATTGGACAATATAAATTTCAAATAGTTTTGCCATCTACTTGACACTTGACAACAATGTAAGTGTTAAACAACGTTCCAAAAATCAGTGTGCAAATAGCAAACTTCAACCGGTAAGAACCTTGCTACATGTACACTATGGTGAAAACTTTAGTTTACACTTTGCCATGTGACGTTACCCCGTTGAAAAGTTTAAATTTCAAACAGTTTTCCCATCCAATTGACAATCGACAACAATGCAAGGGTCAAACAACGTGTCAAAAATTAGTTTACTAATAGGAAAGTTCAATCGGTAAGGACCTTGCTACATGTACACTATGGTGTACACTTTAGTTTACACTTTGCCACGTGACATTACCCTTTTGAACAGTTTAAATTTCAATTAATTTTCTCAACCAATTGACACTTGACAACAATGCAAGTGTCAAACAACATGCTAAAAATCATTGTACAAATAGGAAAGTTCAATCAGTTAGAACCTTGTTACATGTACACTATGGTGTACACTTTAGCTTACACTTTGCCATGTGACATTACCCTGTTGGACAGTTTAAATTTCAAACAACTTTTCGATCCAATGGACACTTTACAGCAATGCAAATGTCACACAACGTGTAAAAAATCAATGTACAAATAGCAAAGTTCTATAGGTAAGAACTTTGCTACATGTACAATATTTGGTGTACACTTTAGTTTACACTTTGTCATGTGATATTACCCTGTTAAACAGTTTAAATTTCGAACAGTTTTTCCATCAAATTGACACTTAACAACAATGCAAGTGTCAAACAATGTGTCAAAAATCGGTGTACAAATAGCAAAGTTCAATCGGTAAGAACCTTGCTACATTTACACTATGGTGTACACACTTTAGTTTGCAATTTGCCACGTGACATAACCCTGTTGGATAGTGTAAATTTCAAATAGTTTTCCTGTCCAATTGACACTTGACAATAATGCGAGTGTCAAACAACGCATCAAAAATCAGTGTACAAATAGCAAAGTTCGGTAAGAACCTAGCTACATGTACACTATGGTGAAAACTTTAGTTTACACTTTGCCATGTAACGTTACCCCATTGGAAAGTTTAAATTTCAAACAGTTTTCCCATCCTATTGACACTTGACAACAATGCAAGGGTCAAATAATGTGTCAAAAATCAGTTTACTAATAGCAACGTTCAATCGGTAAGGACCTTGCTACATGTATACTATGGTGTACACTTTAGTTTACACTTTGCCACGTGACATTACCCTTTTGAACAGTTTAAATTTCAAATAGTTTTCTCAACCAATGGACACTTGACAACAATACAAGTGTCAAGCAACATGCCAAAAATCATTGTACAAATAGGAAAGTTCAATCGGTTAGAACCTTGCTACATGTACACTATGGTGTATACTTTAGCTTACACTTTCCCATGTGAAATTACCCTGTTGGACAGTTTAAATTTCAAACAACTTTCCCATCCAATGGGCACTTGACAGTAATGCAAGTGTCAAACAACGGGTAAAAAATCAATGTACAGATAGCAAAGATCTATAGGTAAGAACCTTGCTACCTGTACAATATATGGTGTACACTTTAGTTTACACTTTGCCACGTGATATTACCCTGTTAGAGAGTTTAAATTTCGAATAGTTTTCCCATCAAATTGACTCTTAACAACAATGCAAGTGTCAAATAATGTGTCAAAAATCAGTGTACAAATAGCAAAGTTCAATCGGTAAGAACCTTGCTACATTTACACTATGGTGTACACACTTTAGTTTACAATTTGCCACGTGACATAACCCTGTTGGACAGTGTAAATTTCAAATAGTTTTCCTGTCCAATTGACACTTGACAACAATGCGAGTGTCAAACAACGCGTCAAAAATCAGTGTACAAATAGCAAAGTTCGGTAAGAACCTTGCTACATGTACACTATGCTGAAAACTTTAGTTTACACTTTGCCATGTGACGTTACCCTGTTGGAAAGTTTAAATTTCAAATAGTTTTCCCATCCAACTGAGAAATTGACAACAATGCAAGGGTCAAACAACGTGTCAAAAATTAGTTTACTAATAGGAAAGTTCAATCGGTAAGGACCTTGCTACATGTACACTATGGTGTACACTTTAGTTTACACTTTGCCACGTGACATTACCCTTTTGAACAGTTTAAATTTCAATTAACTTTCTCAACCAATTGACACTTGACAACAATGCAAGTGTCAAACAACATGCTAAAAATCATTGTACAAATAGGAAATATCAATCGGTTAGAACCTTGCAACATGTACACTATGGTGTACACTTTAGCTTATACTTTGCCATATGGCATTACCCTGTTGGACAGTTTAAATTTCAAACAACTTTCCCATCCAATGGACACTTTACAGCAATGCAAGTGTCAAACAACGTGTAAAAAATTAATGTACAAATAGCAAAGTTCTATAAGTAAGAACCTTGCTACATGTACAATATGGTGTACACTTTAGTTTACACTTTGCCATGTGATATTACTCTGTTAGACAGTTTAAATTTCAAATAGTTTTCCCATCAAATTGACACTTAACAACAATGCAAGTGTCAAACAATGTGTCAAAAATCAGTGTACAAATAGCAAAGTTCAATCGGTAAGAACCTTGCTACATTTACACTATGGTGTACACACTTTAGTTTACACTTTGCCACGTGACATAACCCTGTTGGACAGTGTAAGTTTCAAACAATTTTCCTATCCAATTGAAACTTGACAACAATGCGAGTGTCAAACAACGCGCCAAAAATCAGTGTACAAATAGTAAAGTTCGGTAAGAACCTTGTTACATCTACACTATGGTGAAAACTTTAGTTTACACTTTGCCATGTGACGTTACCCTGTTGGAAAGTTTAAATTTCTAATAGTTTTCCCATCCAATTGACACTTGACAACAATGCAAGGGTCAAATAACGTGTCAAAAATCAGTTTAGTAATAGCAAAATTCAATCAATAAGGACCTTGCTACATGTACACTACGATGTACACCTTAGTTTACACGTTGCCACGTGACATTACCCTTTTGAACAGTTTAAATTTCAAATAGTTTTCTCAACCAATGGACACTTGACAATAATGCAAGTGTCAAACAACATGCCAAAAATCATTGTACAAACAGGAAAGTTCAATCAGTTAGAACCTTGCTACATGTACACTATGGTGTACACTTTAGCTTACACTTTACCATGTGATATTACCCTATTGGATAGTTTAAATTTCAAACAACTTTCCCATCCAGTGGACACTTTACAGCAATGTAAGTGTCAAACAACGTGTAAAAAATCAATGTACAAATAGCAAAGTTCTATAGGTAAGAACCTTGCTACATGTACAATATGGTGTACACTTTAGTTTACACTTTGCCACGTGATATTACCCTGACAGACAGTTTAAATTTCAAATAGTTTTCCCATCAAATTGACACTTAACAACAATGCAAGTGTCAAGCAATGTGTCAAAAATTAGTGTACAAATAGCAAAGTTCAATCGGTAAGAACCTTACTACATTTACACTATGGTGTACACACTTTAGTTTACACTTTGCCACGTGACATAACCCTGTTGGACAGTGTAAGTTTCAAACAGTTTTCCTTTCCAATTGACACTTGACAACAATACGAGCGTCAAGCAACGCGTCAATAATCAGTGTACAAATAGCAAAGTTCAGTAAGAACCTAGCTACATGTACACTATGGTGAAAACTTTAGTTTACACTTTGCCATGTGACGTTACTCCGTTGGAAAGTTTAAATTTGAAATAGTTTTCCCATCTAATTGACACTTGACAACAATGCAAGGGTCAACTAACGTGTCAAAAATCAGTTTACTAATAGCAAATTTCAATCGGTAAGGACCTTGCTACATGTACACTACGGTGTACACTTTAGTTTACACTTTGCCACATGACATTACCCTTTTGAACAGTTTAAATTTCAAATAGTTTTCTCAACCAATGGACACTTGACAATAATGCAAGTGTCAAACAACATGCCAAAAAACATTGTACAAATAGGAAAGTTCAATCGGTTAGTACCTTGCTACATGTACACTATGGTGTACACTTTAACTTACACTTTGCCATGTGACATTATCCTGTTGGACAGTGTAAATTTCAAACAACTTTCCCATCCAATGGACAATTTACAGCAATGCAAGGGTCAAACAACGTGTAAAAAATCAATGTACAAATACCAAAGTTCTATAGGTAAGAACCTTGCTACATGTACAATATATGGTGTACACTTTAGTTTACACTTTGACACATGATATTACCCTGTTAGACAGTTTAAATTTCAAACAGTTTTCCCATCAAATTGACATCAAACAACGCGTCAAAAATCAGTGTACAAATAGCAAAGTTCGGTAAGAACCTCGCTACATGTACACTATGGTGAAAACTTTAGTTTACACTTTGCCATGTGACGTTACCCTATTGGAAAGTTTAAATTTCAAACAGTTTTCCCATCCAATTGACAATCGACAACAATGTAAGGGTCAAACAACGTGTCAAAAATTAGTTTACTAATAGCAAAATTCAATCGGTAAGGACTTTGCTACATGTACACTATGGTGTACACTTTAGTTTACACTTTGCCATGTGACATTACCCTTTTGAATAGTTTAAATTTCAAATAATTTTCTCAACCAATTGACACTTGACAACAATGCAAGTGTCAAACAACATGCTAAAAATCATTTTACAAATAGGAAAGTTCAATCGGTTAGAACCTTGCTACATGTACACTATGGTGTACACTTTAGATGGAAAAATTGTTTGAAATTTAAACTGTCCAACAGGGTAATGTCACGTGACAAAGTGTAAACTAAAGTTTACACCATAGTGTAATGTAGCAAGGTTCTTACCGATTGAACTTTGCTATTTGTACACTGATTTTGGACACATTGTTTAACACTTGCTTTGTAGTCAAGTATCAATTGGATGGTAAAACTGTATGAAATTTAAATTGTCCAACAGGGTAATGTCATGTGGCAAAGTGTAAACTAAAGTTTACACTATAGTGTACATGTAGCATGGTCCTTATCGATTGAAATTTGCTATTTGTACACTAATTTTTTACACGTTGATTGACAATTGCATTGTTGTCAAGTGTCAATTGGATGAAAAAATTGTTTGACATTTCAACTGTCCAACAGGGTAGTTTCACGTGGAAAGGTGTAAACTAAAGTGTACTCCATAGTATACAAGTCGCTAGGTTCTTACCGATTGAACTTTGCTATTTGTACACTAAATTTTGACATGTTGTTTGAGAGTAAACATATATCCTGATTGAGACTTGCTATCATCTTTGTCAGTTTGAAAGCTGGCATCAGTACACCCATGAATTTTCAGTTCATTTCCTCCATAAATCAAGAACACATCTTTAGTCCTTCTCAAGTATTTAAGAATGTTCTTAACCACTATCCAGTGTTTCTCACCAGGGTTTGCTTGAAACCTGCTCGTAACACTTAGAGCATATGAAACATCTAGTCTCATACATAGCATTACATACATGATAGATCCTATCGCCGAAGCATAAGGAATCTTATCCATGTGACTCCTTCCATCATGTGTTTTAGGACACATATCTTTTGAGAGGTAAATCCCATGGGACATGGGACATAAACCTCTTTTAGACTCTTCCATATTAAATCTTCTCAAGATTTTATCTATCTACGAAGATTAGGATAAGCCTAGTAATCTTTTAGATCTATCTCTATAGATCTTGATTCCCAAGATATATGTTGCTTCTCCCATATCTTTCATGGAGAAATTCTTTGACAACCATAATTTTACCGATTGAAGCATTGGGATGTCATTTCCCATTAATAATGTGTCATCGACATATAATATTAGGAATACGATCGTGCTCCCACTTGTCTTCTTGTAAACACACGGTTCATCTTATTTTTGATAAAATCAAACCTTTTGATTGTCTCATCAAAATGAAGATTTCAGCTCCTAGAGGCGTGCTTTAATCCATAAATGGATCGATTTAGCTTACATACTTTGTTGGCTCCTTTGGATTCAAAACCTTCAGACTGTGTCATGTATACCTCCTCTTGTAAGTTTCCATTAAGGAAAGCAGTTTTAACATCTATTTGCCATATCTCATATTCATGGTATGCAGCTATTGCAAGCAAAATCTAAATGGACTTTAGCATGGCTACAGGCGAAAAAGTTTCATCAGAGTCAACGCCTTGTCTTTGTGTGTATCCTTTAGCTACCTGCCTTGCTTTGTATGTATGGATGTTTCCATCCACATCGACCTTTTTCTTGTAAACCCATTTATAGCCTATCGATTTTATCCCGCTTGGAAGGTCGACCAAGGTCCAAACCTTGGTCTCATACATTGAGTTCATTTCGAATTACATGGCTTCCTGCCATCTCTTCGAGTCAACACTTGACTTCGCTTCTGCATAATTTCTAGGTTCATCATCCTCAACTAATAATACTTGATTAGTAATCGTGAATTCGTACCTTCTGGGAGGTCGAACGGTCCTACTTGATTTATGCTGAGCTGAAGTGTCCTTAGGGTTCTTTACATCCTGATCAAGAGTCTGTCCGTCAACAGGTGTAGGATCAGACTCAGGTTCATCTAATTGGTCAATAGTATCTGTGGATTCTTAAACTTCTTCAAGTTCTAGTTTGCTCTCACTAACCTCTCCTAGAATAAACTCTTTCTCTAGGAATGTGGCATGTCTTGAGATGAACATCTTCTTCTCAATGGGATTATAAAATTGATATCCAATTTTCTCTTTTTGATATCCCACAAATACGTATTTATCAAATTTAGCCTCAAGCTTATCTGATTTATTTTGCTTTACATAAGCGTCATAGCCCGAAACTTTCATGTGAGATAAGTTTTGTCTTTTTCCTCTCCATAGCTCATACGAAGTTTTGTCGACCGATTTAGATGGGACAGGATTACGTGTGTAGCACGCAGCAATTAGTGCATGACCCCAA
This sequence comes from Olea europaea var. sylvestris, assembly GCF_002742605.1. Lineage (NCBI taxonomy): Eukaryota > Viridiplantae > Streptophyta > Magnoliopsida > Lamiales > Oleaceae > Olea > Olea europaea. The sequence goes on from NW_019239004.1 coordinate 59,606, forward strand.
AATGATTTTGGGATGTTTGCATAGCTCATCATAGATTGCACCATGTCTAACAAAGTGCGATTCCTCCGTTCAGATACACCATCATGTTGCGGTGTATATGGCTGAGTCCACTACGAGATAATCCCATTCTCTTTTAGATAATCTAAAAATTCTCCCTTTAAATATTCTCCACCTCGATCTGATCTTAGCATGAGAATATTTTACCAGTTTGTTTCTCTACTTCGAGTTGAAATTCCTTGAACTTTTCCAATGCTTCATGCTTGAATTTCATCAGATACACATAACCATATCTAGAATGATCATCAGTGAATGTGATGAAGTAAGGGAAACCACCTTTGGCAGTTATTAACATGGGTCCACATACATCAGTATGTATTAGTCCCAGCAATTCTATGGTTCCTTCTCCATTTCTAGTAAAAGGAAACTTGGTCATTTCGCCTAACAGGCACGACTCGCATTTGTCAAATGATTCAAAATCAGTTGACCCCAAGTATCCATCTTTATGTAACTTGGAAATGCGTTTGTCGTTAATATGACCCAGTCTACAATGCCAGAGGTATGTATTATTTAGATTATCACTTTTATGCCTTTTATTTTCTATATTCATAATAGACGACTCAGTATCAAGAATATAAATTCCATTCTGCAACACACCACAACCATAAAAGATCTAATCTTTATAAAACGAACAACAATTGTTCTTAACATTAATTGAAAAACCATTCATGTCCAAACGCGAAATAGAAATAATGTTTTTAGTAATGGTGGGAACAAAATAGCAATTTTCTAATTCTAATACTAAGCCCGAAGGCAGGGGTAAGAAGTATGTCCCTACAATTAATGCAGCAACTCTTGCTCCATTTCCCACGCGCAGGTCAACTTCTCTTTTCTGCCGTGGTCTACTTCTCTTTAGTCCCTGCATATTTATACAAATATGAGATCCACATCCAATATCTAATACCCAAGAAGCTAATGAAGTAGACATATTAACCTCGATAACAAAAATACCTGAAGTAGAAGCTTCAGAAGACTTCTTTCCCTTCAAGCTAGCAAGGTAAGCCTTGCAGTTCCTCTTCCAGTGACCTTTCACTCCACAGTGATAGCATGGGTCAACAGATTTGGTATTGTCCTTGCCTGCTTTGACTGCTTTGTTATTGCCCTTAGCCTTTTTGGATGTTTTCTTAAAACTTCCTTTGATTTTCCTCTTAGTGCCCTTGGAGGAAAGAATAGCTAAGACATGCCCAGTGCTAGCCTTGACATTGGGCTCCACAGTTTTAAGCATATTAAGCAACTCAGGGAGTGTGCATTCGACCTTATTCATATTGAAGTTCATAATAAACTATGAATAACTATCTGGCAGAGATTGCAGAACCAAGTCAATACTTAGTTCGTGATCCATGATAAAACCCAATGAACCCAGTTTTTCAATGAAACCAATCATCTTCAGCACATGAGCACTGACTGAAGATCCTTCTACAATTTCGTACCGGTATAGTTGTTTAGAGGTCTCATACCTCTCCACACGAGATTGTTCATCATACAACTCTTTGAGATGAAAAATCATAGTGTAAGCATCCATACTGTAACGCCCCAAATTTTATCGACTTAAAATTTTGAGGTGTTACAGATATCATTTCGTAAAGAGAAAATATTTAATTCAAAATTTAGAACTCTTGATTTATTTAATACTCAAATACCAAATTAATAAACAAAATGTCGCGTAAACACAGAACATTAAACAGAATTAAATTGAAGCACATAATCCTAACAGAATTATTTTAAAACATTTTCTTAGGAAGTTTTTGTTTACTTGGCAACCTGCGCACCGCTCAGCCACCATCCACGTTGACCGTACTGATCTGAAATATTGAACTTGAAGGAGTGAGTAATTACACTCAGTTGGATACGTGCGTCCAAACAATATAATAATTTAAAACGTAAACTCATAACATTTAATACCAACATTTCATCAAGAGCAATCGGTGATCAGTCGAAAGCTCTAATACAATTTGAGAAGACCCGAAGGCGATCTCACATTTCATTTCATTTCGTAGGGACCCGCAGGTCGAACATTTCATTTCATTTCATAGAGACCCACAGGTCGAACATTTCATTTCATTTCATTGGACCCGTAGGTCGATTAGCATTTCATGAAATAAATCACGTCAAAAAAACTATAATATTGAAAGGACGGAACAACTTGCACATAAAGTATCCTACCTCGATTGATAATAGAAAAGTAAGGAATTCACGTTCCCAAAACCTTTTTGCTATTGTCGTGTCTTGTGGATTTAAGGTCAATCCAGTGGCAATTCCACGTGCCAAAATCCTTTCTAAGAGTATTAAAACCCGTTTTCGACAATACAAAGAGAACACTTCTGAAATGGAGACTTGGACAGGCAGTGGAGAGTTAAGTGAAGATGGAAGAGAGTGGTTTTTATCCCATAAATTTTCGAGGATTTGGAATGAATTTATAGTGTAAGGGAGGTGTAAAATTAAGAAAGGTTTTGACTGCCAAATTTGTTAAAAATATATAAAGGGTAATTATGCAATCTAATTAACAGAAATCTCGTCAATTAGCTCATTAATCTGTCCAATTACAAAAACTCTTTGTTTGGATATCAATCAAATTAAATTAATTAGGATCTATTTAACACAAAAATGGTCAAGTTAGTGTCAATTTACATAAAATGACAGGTTATCATATCATCATATAAAATGAAATAAATAATTAAATAGTATATTATAAGCTTAATTGGACTATATGCCCAAAATAACTAAATTTGTTAGAGGCCCCAAATCGTGTCTTACCATTATTCAAATTCAATTAGCAATTAAAATTAGCCTTTATCCTAATTGAGAGTTGGAAATGTGCGTGCATGTGTGGCTACCCATACTCTTATCATAAGGAAATTTACCAATTCTAATTTAAAGGCAATTGACACAATTGAGAGTACAAGGTATGATTGCCATGCATCATGCCTAGAGGCTAGAGATTGTCCAAAAATATTATTATATAATAACCAATTCATTCAAAGCTAGGCCTAAAAAAGTGTATCATCTTAGAATGGTCAAAAAGTCATAAATGTTAAATCAATATTCTAAGTAGGATTCCAAAATCAAAGCAAATGAATTTTTAATCTAAGAGAAAATTATTTTATCCAAACATCAATCAATCATAGTTAACTAAAAATATCTCTCCCTACATATTACTTTGCAAACTACTTAAATCACGAGTACCAGAAAATCAGAAATATTGGCATATAAATGTAAACAAGGATTAAAAATAGTTAAATCTCTTTCTCTAAAAGAAAAGATAAACATTGATTATTATGATAAAATACTAGCTTCTTTTCCTAATTATCTTAAAAAAATATTGTTAAATAATAAAAACGATGCTTATTATCTATGTTTCTTTGAATTGAAATAACTTAGTTTTAACTTAAAAGAACTCATATTTTCTTGAGCTGAAAATACGTTATTAAATGCAAGCTATAAAATGAGCCCAATATTGATATACTTATACTCATTCTATCAAAATGTAATTATTGGTGCCAAATAAAATATGACTTTAAACGCTATTTCATTTCAGTCCTCAAATTTTAAAACTATAACATACAAGACAAATATATTTTTATTCCAAAATTTTCGAGGCGTTACAATCTCACCCCCTTAAAATAATTTCGTCCTCGAAATTTTCATACTCAGGTGAATAGCCCATGATCTTATTTTCTTTAGACTTCTAAGAAAAATTTTCCTTCTTGTTAAAGCATTGCATGGTTGCATAATGTTTCCCAACCAATATTCCTAAGATGGCATAAAGAAAAATACTCCATCTCTGAAGTTAAATTCTTGTCCATTCGTCTTGACTGTTCTAGTCATCGATTATCAAGTGCATTGTCTAATGGGGTAGTAGCTTCTAGAACATTAACAGCTTCTTCATAAAAGTACAGGACTTAGTACTAGTAAATAAGGAATGAGTAGCCAAGCGTATATAAGAACATAAGCAGGCAGTGTAATACTAATAGGGTACCTACCATGCTGTCTTAATTGTCAGTTTCCTCTTGTCGCATTAATGCAAACACTCTGGCCGTTCCCCCTTTGCTTTGTTCGTTGTCCCGTTTTGGTGGAGGGTCATGGTAATTGGTAGCAATATGACCATGCTTTCCACATCGATAGCACACATTCTTTCCATTCCAACACTCGCCTCTATGTGTCTTATTGCACTTAGGGCACGGAGTAACAATATTATTCGGCTTGCTCGACCCTGACCACCTTTCAAAGCTAGTCCTCTTGTTTTGCCCATTTCCTTTACCCTCGTTTGGTCCATTCCATTTCCTCTTTCCTGAAAATTCAGTATTTTCTCGTGTTGTCTGATCAATTTCTAATTGATTCGAAATCGCATGAGCTCTTTGTAGAACTTGACTATACAAGGTGAATTCATGGGATGCCATGATTCCTGCTATTTCTGGGTGAAGTCCGAGTTCAAACCTTCTAGCTTTCTTTTGCTCTGTATCTACTAGATGTGTCGCATACCTAGAAAGCTATTCAAACTTCCTCTCATAGTCAATTAATGCCATTTTTCCTTGCTTCAGTTGCAGGAATTCCGAGTCCTTACGGTCTCTTAGGGCTTGTGGAAAGTATTTTTCCATCACCTCCTCCTTAAAACGTGCCCAAGTAAGGTTGCTCTGTTGTGCCTCAGTCCTAGTGCATGAAGCGGACTCCCACCAGTGGCCTGCCGCATCCACTAGCATGAACTCCGCACATAAAACCTTTTGGGCATCAGTGTAGCTGAGATGCTTGAAGATTCATTCCAAACCCCTTATCCATTCTTCAGCTGCTAAAGGACCAGTCATCCCGTTAAAGGTAGGGGGCTTATAACGACGAAACTGCTCCACAACTGAGCTCGTCGTGTTGGAGTTAGTTTGTACATTCTGAGGGGGCGCTTGTGTTTCCTGCCTACCAAGATCTTGTACAGCTTTCAACAAGTCCTTAAACATAGCGGCTTGTGTTGGTTGACGTGCCATTTCCTTTAAATCAACCGAATAAATTTTGTTTTAGAAATAGTGAATAACAACTCAATATATTCGAATGAAAATCTCAGTTTTAAAATTTTAAATCCTATAATACATGAGGGACGATTAAATCATAGACGATGAAGAAAAAAAATCGACGGATTATTCCAAATACTGATTACATGCCCGAACAAGATCATTTATTTAAACTGAACTATCTCCTATTCATTAGTCTTCATCTTCACTTATCCAACCATTTTGAATCCTGCGAAGCTTGGCTGGAGGGGCTTTATCATCCGAGGTTATACATGACTCAGTCTCAGATTCCTGGTCAACCTCTAGTTCAGGGCCTAGTTCGAACTCTAGCTTATGCTCTAGTTTTGGCTCCTGTCCTGGTATTTACTCTGGTTCATCTTCTGGCTCCAACTCAGATTCATAATTTGGCTCCTCTTCTGGGTCTTCCTCGAGGTCCTCCTCTGGTTCAAGTTCGGGCTCAAGGGTAGAAATCCACCTATCTAGGAAAGTTTCACAGTACAGCTCAAATTCGATTCTTTCTTGGTGCCCTGGAGGGTTACCCTCTAATATTTCATCCCTAACCACAATGCCCATATCTCCCCATTGAGGTGGCAGTGTATGGATAAGGTTGTTAACAGCTTGGACTTTGCTATTTGTAAATTGATTTTTAACAGGTTGCTTGACACTTGCATTGTTGTCAAGTGTCAATTGGAAGGGAAAATTGTTAGAAATTTAAGCTGTCCAATGGGGTAATGTCACATGACAAAGTGTACACTATAGTGTCCAAGTCGCAAGGTCCTTACCGCTTGAACTTTGCTATTTGTACACTAATTTTTGACACGTTGTTTAACACTTGCATTGTTGTCCAGTGTCAATTGGTTGAGAAAACCATTTGAAATTTAAACTGTCCAATAGGGCAATGTCACATCGTAAAGTTTAAACTAAAGTGTACACCGTAGTATACATTTAGCAAGATCTTTACCGATTGATCTTTGCAATTTGTAAACTGATTTTAAACACGTCGTTTGACACTTGAACTATTGTCAGGTGTCAATTGGATGGGAAAATTGTTTGAAATTTAAACTGTCCAACAAGGCAATGTCATGTGGCAAAGTGTAGACTAAAGTCTAAACCGTAGTGTACATCGCAAGGTCCTTACCGATCGAACTATGCAATTTGTAAACTGATTTTGGACACGTTGTTTGACACTTGTAGTATTGTCAAGTGTCAATTGGATAAGAAACCTGCTTGAAATTTAAACTGTCCAACAGGAAAATGTCACGTGGCAAAGTGGAAACTAAAGTGTACATGTAGCAAGGTCCTTACCAATTGAACTTTGCTATTTGTAAACTAATTTTTGACACGTTGTTTGACAATTAAATTATTGTCTTGTCTCAATTAGATGGGCAAGCTGTTTGAAATTTGGACTGTCCAACAGGGTAATGTCACGTGGTAAAGTGTAAACTAAATTGTACACCATAGTGTACATATCGTAAGATTCTTATTGATTGAACTTTGCTATTTGTACACTAATTATTGACTAGTTGTTTGACATTGTCAAGTGTCAATTGGATGGAAAAACTATTTGAAATTCAAACTGTCCAACAAGGTAATGTCATGTGGCAAAGTGTACATTAAAGTGTGCCCCATAGTGTACATATAGCAAGGTTCTTACCGATTGAACTTTGCTATTTGCATACTGATTTTTGACACATTGTTTGACACTTGCATTGTTGTCAAGTGTCAACTGGATGGGAAAACTGTTTGAAATTTAAGTAATCCAACAGGGTAATGTTACGTGACAAAGTTTGAACTAAAGTGTACACCACAGAGTACATGTAGCAAAGTTCTTACCAATTGAACTTAGCTATTTGTACACTGATTTTTGGCATGGTTTTTGCCACTTGCATTGTTGTACAATGTCAATTGGTTGAGAAAATTATTTGAAATTCAAACTACCCAATAGGGTAATGTCACGTGACAAAGTGTAAAATAAAGTGTACACCAAAGTGTTCATGTAGCAAGGTCCTTACTGATTGAACTTTGCTATTTGTAAACTGATTTTGGACACGTTGTTTGACACTTGCATTATTTTCAAGTGTCAATTGGAGAAGAAAACTGTTTGAAATTTAAACTGTCCAACAGAGAAATGTCACGTGGTAAAGTGAAAACTAAAGTGTACACCATAGTGTACATGCAGCAACGTCCTTACCGATTGAACTTTGCTATTTGTAAACTAATTTTTAACACGTTGTTTGACACTTACATTGCTGTCTAGTGTCAGTTGGAAGGGAAAACTATTTGAAATTTGGATTGTCCAACAGGATAATGTCACGAGGTAAAGTGTAAACTAAAGTGTACAGCATAGTGTACGTATAGCAAGGTTCTTATTGATTGAACTTTGCTATTTGTACACTGATTTTTGACTAGTTGTTTGACATTGTCAAGTGTCAATTGGATGGGAAAACTGTTTGAAATTCAAACTGTCCAACAGGGTAATGTCATGTGGCAAAGTATAAATTAAAGTGTACACCATAGTGTACATATAGCAAGGTTTTTACCGATTGACCTTTGCTATTTGTATACTGATTTTTGACATGTTGTTTGACACTTGCATTGTTGTCAAGTGTCAATTGGAAGGAAAAACTATTTGAAATTTAAGTTGTCCAACAGAGTAATGTTACGTGGCAAAGTTTGAACTAAAGTGTAAACCACAGTGTACATGTAGCAAAGTTCTTACCGATTGAACTTTGCTATTTGTACACTGATTTTAGACACGTTGTTTGACACTTGCATTGTTGTCCAGTTTCAATTGGTTGAGAAAACTGTTTGAAATTCAACGTGTCCAACAGGGTAATGTTATGTGACAAAGTGTAAACTAAAGTGTACACCGTAGTGTACATGTAGCAAGGTCCTTACCGATTGAATTTTGCTATTTGTACACTGATATTTGACACGTTTTTTGATATTTGCATTGTTGTCTAGTGTCAATTGGATGGAAAAACTGTTTGAAATTTAAACTATCTGACAGGGTAATGTCACGTGGCAAAGTGTAAACTAAAGTGTACACCGTAGTTTTCATGTAGCAAGGTCCTTACCGATTGAACTTCACTATTTGTAAACTAATTTTTGACACGTTGTTTGACACTTGCATTGTTTTCAAGTGTCAATTGGATGGGAAAACTATTTGAAATTTAACTTGTCCAATAGGGTAATGTCACGTGGCAAAGTGTAAACTAAAGTGTACACCATTGTGTACATGTAGCAAGGTTCTTATCAATTGAACTTTGTTATTTGTACACTATTTTTTGACATGTTGTTAGACACTTACATTGTTGTCGTGTGTCAATTGGATGGGAAAACTCTTTGAAATTTAAACTATCCAACAGGGTAACGACACGTGGCAATGTGTAAATTAAACTGTACACTATAGTGTAAAAGTAGCAAGGTTCGTACCAATTGAACTTTGCTATTTATACTCTAATTATTGACACGTTGTTCCACACTTACATTGTTGTCTAGCGTCAATTTGATGGGAAAACTGTTTGAAATTTAAGCTGTCCAATAAGGTAATGTCACGTGGCAAATGTAAACTAAAGTGTAGACCATAGTCTACATGTAGCAAAGTTCTTACCGATTGAACTTTACTATTTGTACATTTTGACACGTTGTTTGACACTTGCATTGTTGTCCAGTGTCAATTGGTTGAGAAAACTATTTGAAATTTAAACTGTCCAGCTAGGTAATATCACGTGGTAAAATGTGAACTAAAGTGTACACCGTAGTGTACATGTAGTAAGGCCCTTACCGATTGAACTTTGCTATTTGTACACTGATATTTGACACGTTTTTTGGCACTTGCATTGCTATCAAGTGTCAATTGAATGGTAAAATTGTTTAAAATTTAAACTGTCCGATAGGGTAATATCACGTGGAAAAGTGTAAACTAAAGTGTACAAAGTTTACACCATAGTGTACATGTAGCGAAGTTCTTACCGATTGAACTTTGACATTTGTACACTGATATTTTACACGTTTTTTGACACTTGCATTGTTGTCAAGTGCCAATTGGTTGGGAAAACTGTTTGAAATTTAAATTGTCCAACAGGGTAATGTCACGTGGCAAAGTATAAACTAAAGTGTACACTGTAGTGTACATGTAGCAAGGTTCTTATTGATTGAACATTGCTATTTGTACACTGATTTTTGACATGTTGTTTGACACTTGCATTGTTGTCATGTGTCAATTGGTTGAGAAAAATGTTTGAGTTTTAAACTGTCTAATAGGGTAATGTCATGTGGCAAAGTGTAAACTAAAGTGTACACCGTAGTGTACATGTAGCAAGGTCCTTACCGATTAAACTTTACCATTTGTACACCGATATTTGACACGTTTTTTAACACTTGCATTTTTTTCCAGCATCAAATGAATGGAAAAACTGTTTGAAATTTAAACTGTCCAACAGGGTGATGTCACGTGGCAAAGTGTAAACTAAAGTATGCACCGTAGTGTACATGCAGCAAGGTACTTACCGATTGAACTTTACTATTTGTACACTGATTTTTGACACGTTGTTTGACACCTGCATTGTTGTCCCGTGTTAATTGGTTCATAAAATAGTTCGAAATTTAAACTATCCAACAAGGTAATGTCACGTGGCAAAGTTTAAGCTAAAATGTACACCGTAGTGTACATCTAGCAAGGTCTTTACCGATTGATCTTCACAATTTGTAAACTGATTTCGATAGGTCGTTTGACACTTGCATTGTTGTCAAGCATCAATTGGATGGGAAAACTATTTGAAATTTAATTTGTCCAACGGGGTAATGTCACCTAACAAAGTGTAAACTAAAGTGTTCACCATAGTGTACATGTTGCAAGGTTCTTACCGATTGAACTTTCCTATTTGTACACTGATTTTTGACACGTTGTTTGACACTTGCATCGTTTTTGAGTGCCAATTGGATGGGAAAACTGTATGAAATTTAAACTGTCCAACAGGGTAATGTCACGTGGCAAAGTTTGAACTAAAGTGTACACCACAGTGTACATGCACCAAAGTTCTTACCGATTGAACTTATCTATTTGTACACCAATTTTTGACACGTTGTTTGACACTTGCATTGTTCTCCAGTGTCAATTGGTTGAGAAAACTGTCTGAAATTCAAACTGTCCAACGCGGTAATGTCATGTGACAAGGTGTAAAATAAAGTGTACACCATAGTGTTCATGTAGCAAGGTCCTTACCTATTGAACTTTGCTATTTGTAAACTGATTTGGACACGTTGTTTGACACTTACATTATTTTCAAGTGTCAATTGGATAAGAAAACTATTTGAAATTTGAACTGTCCAATAGGAAAATGTCACGTGGCACAGTGGAAACTAAAGTATACTCCATATTGTACATGTAGTAAGGTCCTTACCGATTGAACTTTGCTATTTTTAAACAAATTTTTGACACGTTGTTTGATACTTACATTGTTGTCTAGTATCAATTAGAAGGGAAAACTGTTTGAAATTTGGATTGTCCAACAGGGTAATGTCATGAGGTAAAGTGTAAACTAAAGTGTACACCATAGTGTACATATAGCAAGGTTCTTATTGATTGAACTTTGCTATTTGTACACTAATTTTTGAGTAGTTGTTTGACATTGTCAAGTGTCAATTGGATGGGAAAACTATTTGAAGTTCAAACTGTCCAACAGGGTAATGTCATGTGGCGAAGTGTGAATTGAAGTGTACACCATAGTGTACATATAGCAAGGTTCTTACCGATTGACCTTTGCCATTTGTATACTGATTTTTTACACATTGTTTAACACTTGCATTGTTGTCAAGTGTCAATTGGAAGGAAAAGCTGTTTGAAATTTAAGCTGTCCAACAGGGTAATGTCACGTGGCAAAGTTTGAACTAAAGTGTACACCATAGTGTACATGTAGCAAAGTTCTTACCGATTGAACTTTGGTATTTGTACACTGATTTTTGACTAGTTGTCTGACATTGTCAAGTGCCAATTAGATGGGTAAACTGTTTGAAATTCCAACTATCCAACAGGGTAATGTCATGTGGCAAAGTGTAAACTAAAGTGTACACTGTCAGGTACATGTAGCAAGGTCCTTACCGATTGAACTTTGTTATTTGTAAACTGATTTTTGACTCGTTGTTTGACACATGTATTGTTTTCAAGTGTCAATTGGATGGGAAAACTATTTGAAATTTAACCTGTCAAATAGGGTAATGTCACGTGGCAAAGTGTAAACCATTATGTATATATAGCAAGGTTCTTATCAATTGAACTTTGCTATTTGTACACTGATTTTTGACACGTTGTTAGACACTTACATTGTTGTCATGTATCAATTGGAATAGAAAACTATTTGAAATTTAAATTGTGCAACAGGGTAATGACACGTGGCAAAGTGTAAATCAAATTGTACACTATAGTGTAAAAGTTGCAAGGTTCTTACCGATTGAACTTTGCTATTTGTACTCTAATTTTTGACACATTGTTCGACATTGAATTGTTGTCGAGCGTCAATTTGTTGAGAAAACTATTTGAAATTCAAACTGTCCAGCAGGGTAATGTCACATGATAAAGTGTAAACTAAAGTATACACCGTAGTGCACATGTAGCAAGGCCCTTACCGATTGAACATGCTAATTGTACACTGATATTTGACACCTTTTTTAACACTTGCATTGTTGTCCAGTGGCAATTGGATGGGAAAACTGTTTAAAATTTAAACTGCCCGACTGGGTAATGTCACGTGGCAAGTGTAAACTACAGTGTGCACCGTAGTGTACATGTAGCAAGGTCCTCACTGATTGAACTTTGCCATTTGTAAACTGATTTTTGACACATTGTTTGACACTTGTATTATTTTCAAGTGTCAATTGGATGGAAAAACTATTTGAAATTTAACCTGTGCAATAGGGTAATGTCACGTGGCAAAGTGTACACCATAGTGTACATGTAGCGAAGTTCCTACCGATTGAACTTTGCCATTTGTACATTGATTTTGACACGTTGTTTGACATTTGCATTGTTGTCCAGTATTAATTGGCTGAGAAAATTATTTGAAATTTAAGCTGTTCAACAGTGTAATGTCACGTGCCAAAGTGTACACCGTAGTCTACATGTAGCAAGGTCCTTACTGATTGAACTTTGCTATTTATACACTGATATTTGACACGTTTATAGACACTTGTATTGTTGTCAAGTGCCAATTGGTTGGGAAAACTATTTGAAATTTAAATTGTTCAACAGGGTAATGTCACGTGGCAAAGTGTAAACTAAAGAGTACACCGTAGTGTACATGTAGCAAGGTCCTCACCGATTGAACTTTGCTATTTGTAAACTGATTTTTGACACGTTGTTTGACACTTGTATTATTTTCAAGTGTCAATTGGATGGAAAAACTATTTGAAATTTAACCAGTCCAATAGGGTAATGTCACGTGGCAAAGTGTACACCATAGTGTACATGTAGCGAATTTCTTATCGATTAAACTTTGCCATTTGTACACTGATTTTGACACGTTTTTTGACACTTGCATTGTTGTCCAGTGTTAATTGGTTGAGAAAACTATTTGAAATTTTAACTGTTCAACAGTGTAATGTCACGTGGAAAAGTGTAAACTAAAGTGTACACCATGGTGTACATGTAGCAAGGTCCTTACCGATTGAACTTTGCTATTTGTACACTGATATTTGACACGTTTTTAGACACCTGCATTGTTGTCAAGTGCCAATTGGTTGGGAAAACTATTTGAAATTTAAATTGTCCAACAGGGTAATGTCACGTGGGAAAGTGTAAACTAAAGAGTACACCATAGTGTACCTGTAGCAAGGTTCTTATAGATTGAACTTTGCTATTTGTACACTGATTTTTGACACGTTGTTTGACACTTGCACTGTTGTCATGTGCCAATTGGTTAAGAAAAATGTTTGAAATTTAAACTGTCTAACAGGGTAATGTCGTGTGACAAAGTTAAACAAAAGTGTACACAGTAGTGTACACGTAGCAAGGTCCTTACCGATTAAACTTTACTATTTGTACACTGATGTTTGACACGTTTTTTGACAATTGCATTGTTTTCCAGCGTCAATTGGATTGGAAAACCATTTGAAATTTAGACTGTCCAACATGGTAATGTCACGTGGCAAAGTGTAAACTAAAGTATACACCGCAGTGTACACGTAGCAAGGTCCTTACCGATTGAACTTTGCTATTTATACACTGATTTTTGACACGTTGTTTGACGCTCGTGTTGTTGTTCAGTGTCAATTGTTTGAGAAAACCGTTTGAAATTTAAACTGTCCAATAGGATAATGTCACGTGGCAAAGTTTAAACTAAAGTGTACACCGTAGTGTACATCTAGCAAGGTCTTTACCGATTGATCTTTACGATTAGTAAACTGATTTTAATACGTCGTTTAACACTTGCATTGTTGCCAAGCGTCAATTGGATGGGAAAACAATTTGAAATTTAAGTTGTCCAATGGGGTAATGTCACCTGGCAAAGTGTAAACTAAAGTGTTCACAATAGTGTATATGTAGCAAGGTTCTTACCGATTGAACTTTGCTATCTGTACACTGATTTTTAACATGTTGTTTGACACTTTCATTGTTTTCAAGTTTCAACTGGTTGGGAAAACTGTTTGAAATTTAAACTGTCCAACAGGATAATGACACATGGCAATGTGTAAATTGAACTATACACTATAGTGTAAAAGTTGCAAGGTTCTTACCAATTGAACTTTGCTATTTGTAGTCTGATTTAGGACACGTTGTTCGACACTTGCACTGTTGTCTAGTGTCAATTGGTTGGGAAAATTGTTTAAAATTTAAACTATCCAACAAGGTAATGTCACGTGGCAAATGCAAACTAAAGTGTACACCATAGTGTACATGTAGCAAAGTTCTTACCGATTGAACTTTGCTATTTGTACACTGATTTTTGACACGTTGTTTGACACTTGCATTGTTGTCCAGTATCAATTGGTTGAGAAAACTATTTGAAATTTAACTGTCCAATTGGGTAATGTCACGTGGCAAAGTGTAAACTAAAGTGTACACCATAGTGTATAGGTAGCAAGGTCCTTACCGATTGAACTTTGCTATTTATACACTGATATTTGACACGTTTTTTGACACATGCATTGTTGTCAAGTGCCAATTGGATTGGAAAATTGTTTGAAATTTAAATTGTCCAACAGGGTAATGTCACAGGCAAAGTGTAAACTAAAGAGTACACCATAGTATACATGTAGCAAGGTTCTTATTGATTGAACTTTGCTATTTGTGCACTGATTTTTGACACGTTGTTTGACACTTACATTATTGTCATATGTCAATTGGTTGAGAAAACTGTTTGAAATTTAATCTGTCTAATAGGGTAATGTCACGTGGCAAATTTCAAACAAAAGTGCACACTGCAGTGTACTTGTAGCGAGGTCCTTAACGATTGAACTTTACTATTTGTACACTGATATTTAACACTTTTTTGACACTAGCATTGTTTTCCAGCGTTAATTGGATGGGAAAACTGTTTGAAATTTAAACTGTCTGACAGGATAATGTCACGTGGCAAAGTATAAACTACAGTGTACACCGTAGTGTACATGTAGCAAGGTCCTTATCGATTGAACTTTGTTATTTGTAAATTGATTTTGGACACGCTGTTTGACCTTTGTATTGTTTTCAAGTGTTAATGGGATGGGAAAACTATTTGAAATTTAACCTGTCCAATAGGGTAATGTCATGTGGCAAAGTGTAAACTAAAGTGTACACCACAGTGTACATTTAGCAAGGTTCTTATCAATTGAACTTTGCTATTTGTACACTGATTTTTGACACATTGTTAGACACTTACATTGTTGTCATGTGTCAATTGGACAGGAAAACTGTTTGAAATTTAAACTATCCAACTGGGTAATGACACGAGGCGAAGTGTAAATTAAACTTTACACTATAGTGTAAAAGTTGAAAGGTTCTTACCTATTGAACTTTGCTATTTGTACTCTAATTTTTGACACGTTGTTAGACACTTACATTGTGGTCCAACGTCAATTGGATGGAAAAACAATTTGAAATTTAAGCAATCCAACAAGGTAATGTCACGTGGCAAATGCAAACTAAAGTGTACACCATAGTGTACATGTAGTAAAGTTCTTACCGATTGAACTTTGCTATTTGTACACTGATTTTTGACACGTTGTTTGACACTTGCATTGTTTTCCAGCGTCAATTGGTTGAGAAAATTGTTTGAAATTTAAACTGTCCAGCTGGGTAATGTCACGTGGCAAAGTGTAAACTAAAGTGTACATCGTAGTGTACATGTAGCAAGGTCCTTACCGATTGAACTTTGCTATTTGTACACTGATATTTGACACATTTTTTTACAGTTACATTGTTGTCAAGTGTCAATTGGATGGTAAAACTATTTGAAATTTAAACTGTCTGACAGGGTAATGTCACGTGGCAAAGTGTAAACTAAAGTGTACACCATAGTGTACATATATTGTGAAGTCCTTATCGATTGAATTTTGTCATTTGTACACTGATTTTGACATGTTGTTTGACACTTACATTGTTGTCCAGTGTTAATTGGTTGAGAAAACTATTTGAAATTTAAACTGTCCAGCAGAGTAATGTCACGTGGCAAAGTGTAAACTAAAGTGTACACCGTAGTGTACATGTAGCAAGGTCCTTACCGATTGAACTTTGCTATTTGTACACGGATATTTGACACATTTTTAGACACTTGCATTGTTGTCAAGTGCCAATTTGTTTGGAAAACTATTTGAAATTTAAATTGTCCAACAGGGTAATGTCACGTGGCAAAGTGTAAAATAAAGAGTACACCATAGTGTACTTGTAGCAATGTTCTTATAGATTGAACTTTACTGTTTGTACACTGATTTTTAACACGTTGTTTGACACTTGCATTTTTGTCATGTGCCAACTGGTTGAGAAAAATGTTTGAAATTTAAACTGTCTAACAGGGTAATGTCGTGTGACAAAGTGTAAACTAAAGTGTACACAGTAGTGTACATGTAGCAAGGTCCTTACCAATTAAACTTTACTATTTGTACACTGATATTTGACACGTTTTTTGACACTTGCATTGTTTTCCAGCATCAATTGGATTGAAAAACTATTTGAAATTTAAACTGTCGAACATGGTAATGTCACGTGGCAAAGTGTAATCTAAAGTATACATCGTAGTGTACACGTAGCAAGGTCCTTACCGATTGAACTTTGCTATTTGTAAACTGATTTTTGACATGTTGTTTGACACTCGCATTATTGTTCAGTGTCAATTGTTTGAGAAAACCATTTGAAATTTAAACTGTCTAATAGGGTAATGCCTCGTGGCAAAGTTTAAACTAAAGTGTAAACCGTAGTGTACATCTAGCAAGGTCTTTACCGATTGATCTATACAATTGGTAAACTGATTTTGTTACATCGTTTGACACTTGTATTGTTGTCAAGCGTCAATTGGATGGGAAAACAATTTGAAATTTAAGTTGTCCAATGGGGTAATGTCACCTGGCAAAGTGTAAACTAAAGTGTTCACAATAGTGTACATGTAGGCAAGGTTCTTACCAATTGAACTTTGCTATTTGTACTCTGATTTTTGACATGTTGTTTGACACTTGCATTGTTTTCAAGTTTCAATTGGTTGGGAAAACTATTTGAAATTTAAACTGTCCAACAGAGTAATGACACATGGCAAAGTGTAAATTAAATTGTACTCTATCGTGTAAAAGTCGCAAGGTTCTTACCAATTGAACTTTGCTATTTGTACTCTGATTTTTGACACGTTGTTCGACAGTCGCACTGTTGTCCATTGTCAATTGGATGGAAAAACTGTTTAAAATTTAAACTGTCCAACAAGGTAATGTTACGTGACAAATGCAAACTAAAGTGTACACCATATTGTACATTTAGCAAAGTTCTTACCGATTGAACTTTACTACTTGTACACTGATTTTTGACACGTTGTTTGACACTTGTATTGTTGTCCAGTGTCAATTGGTTGAGAAAGCTACTTGAAATTTAACTGTCCAACTGGGTAATGTCACGTGGCAAAGTGTAAACTAAAGTGTACACCGTAGTGTACATGCAGTAAGGTCCTTACCAATTGAACTTTGCTAATTGTACACTGATATTTGACATGTTTTTTAACACATGCATTATTGTCAAGTGCCAATTGGATGGGAAAATTGTTTGAAATTTAAATTGTCTAGTAGGGTAATGTCACGTGGTAATGTGTAAACTAAAGAGTACACCATAGTGTACATGTAGCAAGGTCCTTATTGATTGAACTTTGCTATTTGTACATTGATTTTTGACATGTTATTTGACACTTGCATTGTTGTCATGTGTCAATTGGTTGAGAAAACTATTTGAAATTTAAACTGTCTAACAGGGTAATGTCACGTGGTAAAGTTCAAACTAAAGTGTACACCGCAGTGTATATGTAGCGAGGTCCTTACCGATTAAACTTTACTATTTGTACACTGATATTTGACACGTTTTTTGACACTTGCAATGTTTTCCAGCGTCAATTGGATGGGAAAACTGTTTGAAATTTAAACTATCCAACATGGTAATGTCACGTGGCAAAGTGTAAACTAAAGTATACACCGTAGTGTACACGTAGCAAGGTCCTTACCGATTGCACTTTACTATTTGTGCACTGATTTTTGACATGTTGTTTGACGCTCGCATTGTTGTTTAGTGTCAATTGTTTGAGAAAACCATTTGAAATTTAAACTGTCCAATAGGGTAATGTCACGTGGCAAAGTTTAAACTAAAGTGTACACTATAGTGTACAAGTAGCAAGGTTCTCACTGATTGACCTTTGCTATTTGTACACTTATTTTTGACACGTTGTTTAACACTTGCATTGTTGTCCAAGGTCAATTAGATGGGATAACTGTTTAAAATTTAAACTGTCCAACATGGTAATGTCACGTGGCAAAGTGTAAACTAAAGTGCATACCATAGTGTACATGTAGCAAAGTTCTTACCGATTGAACTTTGCTATTTGTACACTAATTTTTGATACGTTGTTTGAGACTTGCACTGTTGCTCAGTGTCAATTGGTTGAGAAAACTGTTTGAAATCTAAACTATCACTGTCCAACAGGGTAATGTCATGTGGCAAAGTGTAAACTAAAGTGTACCCCATAGGGTAAATGTAGCAGGGTCCTTACCGATTGAACTTTGATATTTGTACACTGATATTTGACACATTGTTTAACACTTGCATTGCTGTCAAGTGTCGATTGGATGGGAAAGCTATTTGAAATTTAAACTGTCTTACAAGGTATTGTCACGTGGCAATGTGTAAACTAAAATGTACACCATAGTGTACATGTAGCAAGATTCTTACCGATTGAACTTTACTATTTGTATACTGATTTTTGACACGTTGTTTGACACTTGTATTGTTGTCAAGTGTCAATTGGATGGGAAAACCGTTTGAAATTTAAGCTATCCAACAGGGTAATGTCACGGGGTAAAATTTGAACTAAAGTGTACATGTAGCAAAGTTCTTATCGATTGAACTTTGCTATTTGTACACTAATTTTTTATACGTTGTTTGAGACTTGCATTGTTGCTCAGTGTCAATTGGTTGAGAAAACTGTTTGAAATCTAAACTGTCCAACATGGTAATGTCATGTGGCAAAGTGTAAACTAAAGTGTACACCATAAGGTAAATGTAACAAGGTCCTTACCGATTGAACTTTGATATTTGTACACTGATATTTGACACATTGTTTGACACTTGCATTGTTGTCAAGTGTCGACTGGATGGGAAAGCTATTTGAAATTTAAACTGTCTTACAAGGTATTGTCACGTGGCAATGTGTAAACTAAAGTGTACACCATAGTGTACATGTAGCAAGATTCTTACCGATTGAACTTTGCTATTTGTATACTGATTTTTGACATGTTGTTTGACACTTGCATTGTTGTCAAGTGTCAATTGGATGGGAAAACCGTTTGAAATTTAAGCTATCCAACAGGGTAATGTCACGAGGTAAAATTTGAACTAAAGTGTACATGTAGCAAAGTTCTTACCGATTGAACTTTGCTATTTGTACATTGATTTTTGACACATTGTTTAACACTTGCATTGTTGTCCAGTATCAATTGGTTGAGAAAACTGTTTGAAATTCAAACTGTCCAACAGGTTAATGTCACATAACAAAGTGTAAACTAAAGTGTACACTGTAGTGTACATGTAGTAAGGTCCTTACCGATTGAACTTTGCTATTTTTAAATTGATTTTGGCCACGTTGTTTGACACTTGCATTATTGTCAAGTGTTAATTGGATAAGAAAACTGTTTGAAATTTAAACTATCCAATAGGGAAATGTCACGGGGCGAAGTGGAAAATAAAGTGTACACCACGGTATGCATGTAGCAAGGTCGTTACCGATTAAACTTTGCTATTTGTAAACTAATTTTTGACACGTTGTTTGACACTTGCATTGCTGTCTAGTGTCAATTGGATGGGAAAACTATTTGAAATTCGGACTGTCCAACAGGGTATTGTCATATGGTAAAGTGTAAATTAAAGTGTACACCATAGTGCACATATAGCAAGGTTCTTATTGATTGAACTTTGCTATTTGTACACTGAATTTTGGCTAGTTCTTTGACACTTGCACTGTTGTCAAGTGTCAATTGGATGGAAAAACTATTTGAAATTCAAACTGTCCAACAGGGTAATGTCATGTGGCAAATTGTAAACTGAAGTGTACACCATAGTGTACATATAGCAAGGTTCTTACCGATTGAATTTTGTTATTTGTATACTGATTTTTGACACGATGTTTTACCTTGCATTGCAAAGTGTAAACTAAAGTGTACACCGGAGTGTACGAGGTCTTTACCGATTGAACTTTTTTTGTTTGTAAACTGATTGTTAACACGTCGTTTGACACTTGAATTATTGTAAAGTGTCAATTGGATGGGAAAATTGTTTGAAATTTAAACTGTCCAACAAGGCAATGTCATGTGGCAAAGTGTAAACTAAAGTGTACACTGTAGTGTACATGTCGCAAGATCCTTACCGATTGAACTTTGCAATTTGTAAACTGATTTTGGACACGTTGTTTGAACTTGCATTATTGTCAACTATCAATTGGATAAGAAAACTGTTTGAAATTTAAACTGTCCAATAGGGAAATGTCACGTGGCAAAGTGGAAACTAAAGTGTACACCATAGTGTACATGTAGCAAGGTCCTTACCAATTGAACTTTGCTATTAGTAAACTATTTTTTTGACATGTTGTTTGACACTTGCATTGTTGTCTAGTCTCAATTAGATAGGAAAACTGTTTAAAATTCGGGCTGTCCAACAGGATAATGTCACGTGGTAAAGTGTACACCATAGTGTACATATAGCAAGGTTCTTATTGATTGAACTTTGCTATTTGTACACTGATTTTTGACACGTTCTTTGACACTTGCTTTGTTGTCCAGTGTCAATTAGTTGAGAATACTGTTTGAAATTTAAACTATCCAATGGCATAATGTCATGTGACAAAGTGTAAACTAACGTGTACACCATAGTGTACATGTACCAAGGTCCTTACCTATTGAACTTTGCCATTTGTATACTGATATTTGACACATTTTTTTACACTTGCATTGTTTTCAAGTGTCAATTGGTTGGGAATACTCTTTGAAATTCAAACTGTCAAATAGGATAATATCACGTGGCAAAGTGTAAACTAATATGTACACCATAGAGTACATATAGCAAGGTTTTTATCAATTGAAATTTGCTATTTGTACACTGATTTTTGACATGTTAGACACTTGCATTGTTGTCATGTGTCAATTGGACGAAAAAACTGTTTGAAATTTAAACTGTCCGACAGGGTAATAACACGTGGCAAAGTGTAAATTAAAGTGCACACTATAGTGTAAAAGTCGCAAGGTTCTTACCAATTGAACTTTGCTATTTGTACTCTAATTTTTGACATGTTGTTTGATACTTGCAATATTGTCCAGCATCAATTGGAAGGAAAAACTGTTTGAAATTTAAATTAAACTGTCCAACAGGGTAATGTCATGTGGCAATGTGTAAACTAAAGAGTACACCATAGTGTACATGTGGCAAAGTTCTTACTGATTGAACATTGCTATTTGTACACTGATTTTTGACACGTTGTTTGACACTTGCATTGTTGTCCAGCGTCCATTGGATGGGAAAACTATTTGAAACTTAAACTGCCCAAACACGTTAATGTCACATGGTAAAGTGTAAACTAAAGAGTATACCATAGTGTACATGTGACAAAGTTCTTACGGATTGAACATTGCTATTTGTACACTGATTTTTGACACGCTGTTTGACATTTGCATTGTTGTCTAGTATCAATTGGTTGAGAAAACTGTTTGAAATTTAAACTTTCCAACAGGATAATGTCACGTGGCAGAGTGTAAACTAAAGAGTACATCGTAGTGTACATGTAGCAAGGTTCTTATTGATTGAACTTTGCTATTTGTACACTAATTTTTGACACGTCGTTTGACACTTGCACTGTTGTCATGTGTCAAATGGTTAAGAAAACTGTTTGAAATTGAAACTGTCTGATATGGTAATGTCACTTTGCAAAGTGTAAATTAAAGTGTACAGCATAGTGTACATGTAACAAGGTCCTTACTGATTGAACTTTGCTATTTGTACACAGACATTTGACACTTGCATTGTTGTCCAGCGTCAATTGGATGGGAAAACTATTTGAAATTTAAACTGTCTGATAGGGTAATGTCACGTGGCAAAGTGTAAACTAAAGTGTATATCGTAGTGTACATGTAGCAAGGTCCTTACCGATTGAACTTTGCTATTTGTACACTGATATTTGATGCGTTTTTTGACACTTGCATTGTTGTCAAGTGTCAATTGGATGAGAAAAATGCTTGAATTTTAAATAGTCCAACAGGGTAATGTCACGTGGCAAAGTGTAAGCTAAAGTGTACACCATAGTGTACATGTAGCAAGGTCCTTACCGATTGAACTTTACTATTAGTAAACTAATTTTTGACACGTTATTTGACCCTTGCATTCCTATCAAGTATCATTAAGATGGGAAAACTGTTTGAAATTTAAACTTTCCAACGGGGTAACGTCACATGGCAAAGTGTAAACTAAAGTTTTCACCATAGTGTACATGTAGCAAGGTTCTTACCGAACTTTGCTATTTGTACACTGATTTTTGACGTGTTGTTTGACACTCCCATTGTTGTCAAGTGTCAATTGGATAGGAAAACTATTTGAAACTTACACTATCCAACAGGGTCATGTCACGTGGCAAAGTGTAAACTAAAGTGTGTACACCATAGTGTAAATGTAGCAAGGTTCTTACCGATAGAACTTTGCTATTTGTACACTGATTTTTGACACATTGTTTGACACTTGCATTGTTGTTAAGTGTCAATTTGATGGGAAAACCATTTGAAATTTAAACTGTGTAACAGGGTAATATCACGTGGCAAAGTGTAAACTAAAGTGTACACCATATTGTACATGTAGCAAGGTTCTTACCTAGAGAACTTTGCTAGTTGTACATTGATTTTTTACACATTGTTTAACACTTGCATTGCTGTAAAGTGTCCATTGGATGGGAAATTTTTTTGAAATTTAAACTGTCCAACAGGGTAATGTCATATGGCAAAGTGTAAGCTAAAGTGTACACCATAGTGTACATGTAGCAAGGTTCTAACCGATTGAACTTTCCTATTTGTACAATGATTTTTAGCATGTTGTTTGACACTTGCATTGTTGTCAAGTGTCAATTCGCAAGGTCCTTACCGATTGAACTTTGCTATTAGTAAACTGATTTTTGACACGTTATTTGACCCTTGCATTGTTGTCAAGTGTCAATTGGATGGGAAAACTGTTTGAAATTTAAACTTTCAAACGGGGTAACGTCACATGGCAAAGTGTAAACTAAAGTTTTCACCATAGTGTACATGTAGCAAGGTTCTTACCGAACTTTGCTATTTGTACACTGATTATTGACGCGTTGCTTGACGCTCGCATTGTTGTTAAGTGTCAATTGGATAGGAAAACTATTTGAAACTTACACTATCCAACAGGGTTATGTCACCTGGCAAAGTGTAAACTAAAGTGTGTACACCATAGTGTAAATGTAGCAAGATTCTTTCCGATTGAACTTTGCTATTTGTACACGGATTTTTGACACATTGTTTGACTCTTGCATTTTTGTTAAGTGTCAATTTGATGAGAAAACTATTTGAAATTTAAACTGTCTAACAGGGTAATATCACGTGGCAAAGTGTTAACTAAAGTGTACACCATATATTGTACATGTAGCAAGGTTCTTACCTATAGAACTTTGCTATTTGTACATTGATTTTTTACACGTTGTTTGACATTTGCATTGCTGTAAAGTGTCCATTGGATGGGAAAGTTGTTTGAAATTTAAACTGTCCAACAGGATAATGTCACATGGCAAGTGTAAGCTAAAGTGTACACCATAGTGTACATGTAGCAAGGTCCTTACCGATTGAACTTTGCTATTCGTAAACTAGTTTTTGACACGTTATTTGACCCTTGCATTGTTGTCAAGTGCCAATAAGATGGGAAAACTATTTCAAATTTAAACTTTCCAACATGGTAACGTCACGTGGCAAAGTGTAAACTAAAGTTTTCACCATAGTGTATATGTAGCAAGGTCCTTACCGAACTTTGCTATTTGTACACTGATTTTTGACGCGTTGTTTGACACTCACATTGTTGTCAAGTGTCAACTGGATAGGAAAACTGTTTGAAACTTACACTATCCAACAGGGTTATGTCACGTGGCAAAAGTGTAAACTAAAGTGTGTACACCATAGTGTAAATGTAGCAAGGTTCTTATCGATTGAACTTTGCTATTTGTACACTAATTTTTGACACATTGTTTGACACTTGCATTGTTGTTAAGTGTCAATTTGATGGGAAAACCATTTGAAATTTAAACTGTCTAACTGGGTAATATCACGTGGCAAAGTGTAAACTAAAGTGTACATCATATTATACATGTAGCAAGGTTCTTACCTATAGAACTTTGTTATTGGTACATTGATTTTTTACACGTTGTTTGACACTTGCATTGCTACAAAGAGTTCATTGGATGGGAAAGTTTTTTGAAATTTAAACTGTCCAACAGGGTAATGTCACATGGCAAAGTGTAAGTTTTCCATCCAATTAACACTTGACAACAATGCAAGTATCAAACAACGTTTCAAAAAACAGTGTACAAATAGCAAAGTTCAATCGGAAAGAACCTTGCTACATTACACTATGGTGTAAACTTTAGTTTACACTTTGTCACGTGACATTACCCTGTTGGACAGTTTAAATTTCAAACAATTTTTCCATCCAATTAACACTTGACAACAATGCAAGTGTCAAACAACGTTTCAAAAAACAGTGTACAAATAGCAAAGTTCAATCTGAAAGAACCTTGCAACACGTACACTATAGTGTACACTTTAGTTTACACTTTGCCCCGCATCATTACCCTGTTGGACAGTTTAAATTTCAAATAGTTTTTCCATCTAATTGACACTTGACAATAATGCAAGTGTAAAACAACGTGTCAAAAATCAATGTAAAAATAGCGAATTTCAAATAGTAAGAACCTTGCTACATGTACACTATGGTGTACACTTTAGTTTACACTTTGCCAAGTGACATTACCCTGATGGACGGCTTAAATTTCAAATATTTTTCCCATCAATTGACACTTGACAACAATACAAGTGTCAAACAACGTGTGAAAAATCAGTCTACAAATAGCAAAGTTCAATCAGTATGAACCTTACTACATGTACACTATGGTGTACACTTTAGTTTACACTTTGCCACGTGACATTACCTTGTTGGACAATTTAAATTTCAAACAGTTTTTTCATCCAATTCACACTTGACACAATTCAAGTGTCAAACAACGTGTCAAAAATCAGAGCACAAATAGCAAAGTTCAATCGGTAAGAACCTTGTGATATGTACATTATGGTGTACACACTTTAGTTTACACTTTATCACGTGATATTACCATGCTGAACAGTTTAAATTTCAGACAAATTTTTCGTCCAATTGATACTTGACAACAATGCAAGTGTTAAACAACGTGTCAAAAATCAGTGTACAAATAACAGAGATCAATCGGTAAAAACCTTGCGACAAGTACACTACGATGTACACTTTAGTTTACACTTTTTCCCGTGACACTACTCTGCTGGACAATTGAAATGTCAAACAATATTTCCATCCAATTGACACTTGACAACAATGTAAGTGTCAAACAACGTGTCAAAAATTGGTGTACAAATGGCAAAGTTCAATCGGTAAGGACCTTGCTATATGTACACTATGATGTACACTTTGGTTTACACTTCGCCACGTTACATTATCCTATTGGATAGTATAAATTTCTAACAGGTTTCACATCCAATTAACACTTGACTACAATGAAAGTGTGAAACAACGTGTACAAAATCAAAGTACAAATTGCAAAGTTCAATCTGTAAGAACCTTGCTACATGTAATCTATGGTGTACACATTAGTTTACACCTTGCCACATGACATTACCATGTTGGATATTTTAAATTTCAAACAGTTACAAGTGTGAAACAATGTGTCAAAAATCAGTGTACCAATAGCAAAGTTCAATCGATAAGTACCTTGCGACATGTACACTACGGTATAAACTTTAAATTACACTTTGCCACGTGTCATTACCCTGTTGGAAAGTTTAAATTTCAAATAGTTTTCTCATCCAATATACACTTGACAACAATACAAGTGTCAAACAACATGTCAAAAATCAGTGTAGAAATAGCAAAGTTCAATCGGTAAGAACCTTGCTACATGTACACTATGGTCTACAATTTAGTTTACAATTTGCCACGTGACATTGCCCTATTGGACAATTTAAATTTCAAATAGTTTTCTCATCCAATTGACACTAGACAGCAATGCAAGTGTCAAAAAATATGTTAAAAATCAGTGTACAAATAGCAAAGTTCAATCGGTTAGGACCCTGCTAAATGTATACTATGGTGTACACTTTAGTCTACACTTTGCCACGAGACATTACCCTGTTGGACAATTTAAATTAGAAACAGTTTTCCCATCCAATTGACAATTGACAACAATACAAGTGTCAAATAACGTGTCAAAAATTAGCGTACAAATTGCAAAGTTCGGTCAGTAAGAACCATGCTACATGTACACTATGGTGTACACTTAAGTTTACACTATACCACGGGACATTACCATGTTGGACAATTTAAATTTCTAACAGTTTTCTGATCTAATTGACACTTAACAACAATGCAAGTGTTAAACAACCTGTCGAAAAACACTGTACAAATAGCAATGTTCAAATGGTAAGGACCTTGATACATGTACTCTATGCCGTACACTTTGGTTGACACTTTGCCGCGTGACATTACCCTGTTGGGTAGTTTAAATTTCAAATAGTTTTTTCATCCAATTGACACTTAACTACAATGCAAGTGTCAAACAAAGTGTCAAAAATTAGTGTACAAATAGCAAAGTACAATCGGTAAGAACTTTGCCACATGTACACTGTGGTGTACACACCTTAGTTTACACATTGCCTCATTACATTACCTTGTTGGATAGTTTAAATTTCAAATAGTTTTCCATCCAATTGACACTTGATAACAATGCAAGTGTCAAACAACGTAAAAAAAATCAGTGTACGAATAGCAAAGTTCAATCAGTAAGAACCTTGCTACATTTACACTATGGTGTACACTTTAGTTTACACTTTGCCACGTGATATTACCCTGTTGGACAGTTTGAATTTGAAGTAGTTTTCCATCCAATTTTCACTTGGCAACAATGCAAGTGTCAAACAACGTGTCAAAAATCAGTGTACAAATAGCAAAGTTCAATTGGTAAGAACCTTGCTGCATGTACACTATGGTGTACACTT
Source organism: Olea europaea var. sylvestris (assembly GCF_002742605.1). NCBI lineage: Eukaryota > Viridiplantae > Streptophyta > Magnoliopsida > Lamiales > Oleaceae > Olea > Olea europaea. Next base: position 86,650 of record NW_019239004.1, read on the forward strand.
CAGTTTACACTTTGTCACGTAACATTACCCTGTTGGACAGTTTAAATTTTAAATAGTTTTTCCATCCAATTGACCCTTGACATCAATGAAAGTGTCAAACAGCGTGACAAAAATTAGTGTACAAAAAGCAAAGTTCAATCGGTAAGAACCTTGCTACATGTACACTATGGTGTACACTTCAATTTACACTTTGTCACGTAACATTACCCTGTTGGACAGTTTAAATTTCAAACTATTTTTGCATATAATTGACACTTGACATCAATGCAAGTGTCAAACAACTTGTCAAAAATCAGCGTACAAATAGCAAAGTTCAATCAATAAGAACCTTGCTACATGTACACTATGGTGTACACTCTAGTTTACACAATGCCACATGACATTACCCTGTTAGACAGTTTAAATTTCAAATAATTTTTCCTTCCAATTGACACTTGATTAAATTTCAGACAGTTTTCCCATCGAATTGACACTTCATAACAATGCAAGTGTCAAACAACGTGTTAAAAATCAGTGTACAAATAGCAAAGTTCGATCGGTAAGAACGTTGCAAAATGTACACTATGGTGTGCACTTTAGTTTACACTTTGCCACGTGAAATTACCCTATTGGATAGTTTAAAATTCAAACACTCTTCCCATCCAATTGACACTTGACAACAATGTAAATTTTAAAAAACATATCAAAAATCGGTGTACAAGTAGCAAAGTTCAGTCGGTAAGAACTTTGCTACGTGTACACTATGGTGTACATTTCAGTATACACTTTGTCACGACACATTACCCTGTTGGACAGTTTAAATTTCAAACAGTTTTCACATTCAATTGGCACTTGACATCAATGAAAGTGTCAAACAACGTGTCAAAAATTAGTGTACAAATAGCAAAGTTCAATCGGCAAGAATCTTGCAACATGTGCACTATTGTGTACACTCTTTAGTTTACACTTTGCCTCATTACATTACCATGCTGGACAATTTAAATTTCAATTAGTTTTCCCATCTAATTGACACTTGATTAAATTTCAAATAGTTTTCCCACCCAATTGACACTTGACAACAATGCAAGTGTCAAACAATGTGTTAAAAATCAGTGTTCGAATCGCAAAGTTCAATCGGTAAGAACCTTGCTATATGTACATTATGGTGTACACTTTAGTTTACACTTTGCCACGTGACATTACCCTGTTAGACAGTTTGAATTTGAAGTAGTTTTCTCATCCAATTGACTTTTGACGACAATGTCAGTGTTAAACAATGTGTTAAAAATGAGTGTACAAATGGCAAAGTTCAATCGGTAAGAACATTGTTACATGTACACTTTGGTATACACTTCAGTTTACACTTTGCCACGTGACATTACCCTGTTGGACAGTTTGAATTTGAAGCAGTTTTCCCATCCAATTGACACTTGACAACAGTGCAAGTGTCAAACAACGTGTTAAAAATCAGTGAACAAATAGCGAAGTTCAATCGATAAGAACCTTGCTACGTGTACACGATAGTGTACACCTTAGTTTACAGTTTGCCTCGTGACACTACCCTGTTGGACAGTTTAAAGTTCAAATAGTTTTTTCATCTAATTGACACTTGACAATAATGCATGTGTCAAACAACGTGTCGAAAATCAGTGTACAAATAGCAAAGTTCAATCGGTAAGGACCTTACTACATTTACACTATGGTGTACACTTTAGTTTACACATTGGCATGTGACTTTACCCTATTAGACAATTTAAATTTAAAATAGTGTTCCCATCCAATTGACACTCGAAAACAATGGGAGTGTCAAACAACGTGTCAAAAATAAGTGTACAAATAGCAAAGTTCATTTTGAAAGAACCTAACTACATGTACACTATGGTGTACACTTTAGTTTACACTTTGCCACGTGATATTACCCTGTTGGAAAGTTAAAATTTCAAAAAGTTTTCCCATCCAATTGACAATTGACAATAATCTAAGTGTTAAACAACATGTAAAAAATCAGTGTACAAATAGCAAAGTTCAAACGGTAAGAACCTCGCTTGATGTACACTACGGTGCACACTTTTGTTTACACGTTGCAAAATGATATGACCCTATTGGAAAGTTTAAATTTCGAATAGTTTTCCTATGCAATTGACACTTGACAACAATGCAAGTGTCAAACAACGTGTCAAAAATCAATGTACGAATAGCAAAGTTCAATCGGTAAGGATCTTACTACATGTACACTACGGTGTACACTTTAGTTTACACTTTGCCACGTGATATTACCATATCGAACAGTTTAAATTTCAAACAGTTTTTCCATCCAATTGACACTTGGCAATAATGCATGTGTCAAACAACATGTCAAAAATCAATTTACAAATAGCAAAGTTCAATTGGAAAGGACCTTGCTACATATGCACTATCGTGTATACTATAGTTTACACTTTGCCACGTGACATTGCCCTACGAGACAGTTTAAATTTCAAACAGTGTTCCCATCCAACTAACACTTGACAACAATGCTAGTGTAAAACAACGTGTCAAAAATTAGTGGACAAATAGAAAAGTTCAATCAGTAAGGACCTTGCTACATGTACACTATGGTGTACACTTTAGTTTACACATTGCCACATGACATTACCCTTTTGGAATGTTTAAATTTTAAATAGTTTTCCCATCCAATGGACACTTGAGTACAATGCAAGTGTCAAACAACGTGTCAAAAATTAGTATACAAATAGCAAAGTTCAATCGGTAAAAACCTTGCTACATGTACACTATGATGTACACCTTAGATTACACTTTGTCACGTGACATTACCCTGTTGGACAGTTTAAATTTCAAACAGTTTTCCCATCCAATCAACACTTGAAAACAATGCAAGTGTCAAACAATGTGTCAAAAATCAGTTTACAAATAATAAAGTTCACTCAGCAAGGACCTTGCCACATGTACGCTGTGGTGTACACTTTAGTTTACTCGTTGCCACATGACATTACCCGGTTGGACAGTTTAAATTTCAAATAGGTTTCCAATAAAATTGACACAAGACAACAATACAAGTGTCAAACAACGTGTCAAAAATTAGTTTACAAATAGTAAAGTTCAATCGGTAAGGACCTTGCTACATGTACACTATTGTGTACACTTTAGTTTACACTTTGCCACGTGACATTATCCTATTTGACAGTTTGAATTTCAAACTATTTTCCCACCCAATTGACACGTGACGACAATGTAATTGCCGAACAACGTGTCAAAAATTAGTGTACAAATACTAGAGTTCAATCGGTAAGAACCTTGCATCATGTACACTATGGTGTACACTTTTGTTTACACTTTGTCCAGTGATATTACCATGTTGAAAAGTCTAAATTCTAAATAGTTCTCTCATCCAATTAACACTTCACAAGAATGCAAGTGTCAATCAACGTGTTAAAAATCAGTGTACAAATAGAAAAGTTCAATCGGTAAGAACCTTGCTACATGTACACTACGGTGTACACTATAGTTTACACTTTGCCGCGTGACATTGTCCTGATGGACAGTTTAAATTTCAAATAGTTTTCCCATCCAACTGACACTTGACAACAATACAAGTGTCAAACAACGTGTCAAAAATCAGTGTACAAATAGTAAAGTTCAATCGGTAAGGACCTTGCCACATGTACACTGTGGTGTACACTTTAGTTTACTCATTGCCACGTGACATTACCTTGTTGGACAGTTTAAATTTCAAATAGATTTCCAATACAATTGACACAAGACAACAATACAAGTGTCAAACAATGTGTTGAAAATCAGTTTACGAATAGCAAAGTTCAATCGGTAATGACTTTGGTACATGTACACTATGGTATACACTTTAGTTTACTCGTTGCCATGTGACATTACCCTGTTGGACAGTTTAAATTTCAAGTAGATTTCCAATACAATTGACATAAGACAACAATACAAGTGTCAAACAACGTGTCAAAAATTGGTTTACAAATAGCAAAGTTCAATCGGTAATGACTTTGCTACATGTACAGTATTGTGTACACTTTAGTTTATACTTTACCACGTGACTTATCCTGTTGGACAGTTTAAATTTCAAAAAGTTTTCCTGTCCAATTGACACGTGACAACAATGCAATTGTCGAACAACGTGTCAAAAATCAGTGTACAAATACAAAATTTAAATCGGTAAGAACCTTGCTACATGTACACTTTAGTTTACACTTTGCCACGTGACATTATCTTGTTGGACAGTTTAAATTTGAAACAGGTTTCCCATCCAATTGACACTTGACAACAACGCAAGTGTCAATCAACATGTCAAAAATCAGTGTACAAATACTATAGTTCAATCGATAAGAACCTTGCTACATGTACACTATGGTGTACACTTTAGTTTACACTTTGTCCCGTGATATTACCATGTTGAAAAGTTTAAATTTTGAACAGTTCTCCCATCCAATTGACAATTCACAGGAATGCAAGTGTCAATTAACGTGTCAAAAATCAGTGTACAAATAGCAAGTTCAATCGGTAAGAACCTTGCTACATGTACAATACGGTGTACACTTTAGTTTTCACTTTGCCACGTGATATTATACTGATGGACAGTTTAAATTTCTAATAATTTTCCCATCCAACTGACACTTGACAATAATGCAAGTGTCAAACAACGTGTCAAAAATTAGTGTACAAATAGTAAAGTTCAATCGGTAAGGACCTTGCCTCATCTACACTTTAGTTTACTTGTTGCCACGTGACATTACCCTGTTGGATAGTTTAAATTTCAAATAGATTTCCAATACAATTGACACAAGACAACAATACAAGTGTCAAACAACGTGTCGAAAATCAGTTTACAAATAGCAAAGTTTCATCAGTACTGACTTTGCTACATGTACACTATGGTGTATACTTTAGTTTACACTTTACCACGTGACATTATCCTGTGGGACAGTTTAAATTTCAAATAGTTTTCCATCCAATTGACACGTGACAACAATGCAATTGTCGAACAACGTCTCAAAAATCAGTGTACAAATACAAAAGTTCAATCGGTAAGAACCTTGTTACATGTACACTGCGGCGTACACTTTAGTTTACACTTTGCCATGTGATATTATCTTGCTGGACAGTGTAAATTTGAAACAGGTTTCCCATCCAATTGACACTTAACAACAATGCAACTGTCAATCAACATGTCAAAAATCAGTGTACAAATACTAAAGTTCAATCGATAAGAACCTTGCTACATGACACTTTTGTTTACACTTTGCCTCGTGATATTACCATGTTGAAAACTTTAAATTTTAAACAGTTTTCCCATCCAATTGACACTTTACAAGAGTGCAAGTGTCAATCAACGTGTCAAAAATTAGTGTACAAATAGCAAAGTTCAATCGGTACGAACCTCGCGACATGTACACTACGGTGTACACTTTAGTTTTCACTTTGCCATGTGGCGTTACCCTGATGGACAGTTTAAATTTCAAACAATTTTCCCATCCAGTCGACTCTTGAAAACAATGCACGTGTCAAACAACGTGTTAAAAATCAGTTTACAAATAATAAAGTTCACTCAGCAAGGACCTTGTCACATGTACACTGTGGTGTACACTTTAGTTTACTCGTTGCCACATGACGTTACACTATTGAAAAGTTTAAATTTCAAATAGTTTTCCAATACAATTGACACAAGACAATAATGCAAGTGTCAAAAAACGTGTCGAAAATCAGTTTACAAATAGCAAAGTTCAATCGGTAAGGACCTTGCTACATGTACACTATGGTGTACACTTTAGTTTACACTTTGCCACATGACATTATCCTGTTGGACAGTTTAAATTTCAAACAATTTTCCCATCCAATTGACATGTGATAACAATGCAATTGTCGAACAACATGTCAAAAATCAGTATACAAATACAAAAGTTCAATCGATAAGAACCTTGCAACATGTACACTACGGTGTACACTTTAGTTTACACTTTGCCACGTGACATTATCTTGTTGGACAGTTTAAATTTGAAACAGGTTTCCCATCCAATTGACACTTGACAACAATGCAAGTGTCAATCAACATGTCAAAAATCAGTGTATAAATACTAAAGTTCAATCGGTTAGAACCTTGCTACATGTACATTATCGTGTACACTTTAATTTACACTTTACCACGTGATATTAGTCTATTGGACAGTTTAAATTTGAAATAGTTTTCCCTTCCAATTGACACTAGACAACAATGCAAGTGACAAACAGCGTGTCGAAAATTAGTGTACAAATAGCAAAGTTCACTCGGTAAGGACCTTACCACATGTACACTATGGTGTACACTTTTGTTAACACTTTGCCCCGTGATATTACCATGTCGAAAAGTTTAAATTTTAGCCTTACCCGGATGGTAGTGAATTGTGCAGTCGTAATCGTTCACCAATTCCAACCATCATCTTTGTCGTATATTCAATTCCTTCTGTGTGAAGAAATACTTGAGACTTTTGTGATCTGTGTAGATATTTCACTTCCGTCTATACAAGTAGTGTCACCATACCTTCAAAGCATGTACTACCGCTGCAAGTTCTAAATCATGTGTCGGGTAGTTCTATTCATGTTTCTTCAATTGTCTTGAAGCATAGGCTATCACTTTTCCATTCTGCATTAGTACACATCCTAATCCTCGCTTGGATGCGTCACTGTATATAACAAACCCTTCCGTACCTTCAGGTATTATTAATACAGGAGCTGATATCAACTTCTGCTTAAGTTCCTGAAAACTTTGTTCGCATTTTTCCGTCCATTGGAATTTTACTCCCTTCCTTGTAAGCTGCGTCATTGGTCCAGCTATTTTGGAGAATCCTTCTATGAATCTCCTATAATATCCAGCCAATCCTAGAAAACTCCGTACTTCGCCAGCATTTGTTGGTGCTTTCCAGTTGGTTACTGCTTCTACTTTTGCTGGATCTACTTCAATCCCTTGGGCAGTAACTACATGTCCAAGAAATCCAACTCGTTCAAGCCAAAACTCACACTTCTTGAATTTGGCATACAGCTACTCCTTGCGTAATACTACTAAGGCTATTCTCAAGTGCTCTTCAGGTTTCTCCTTACTCTTGGAGTATATCAGAATGTCATCGATGAAGACTATGACAAACTTATCCAAGTATTGATGAAACACTCGATTCATCAGGTCCATGAACACTGCAGGTGCATTGGTTAGCCCAAACGGCATCACCGTAAACTCGTAGTGTCCATATCAAGTTCTAAAAGCTGTCTTAGGTATATCCTTTATCTCTACTTTCAGTTGATGGTATCCCGATCGTAAGTCGATCTTGGAAAATACCTTAGCTCCTTTCAATTGATCTAACAGATCCTCGATCCTCAGGAGTGGGTACTTTTTCTTGATGGTTAATCGATTTATCTCCCTATAATCGATGCACATCCTCATACTTTCATCTTTCTTCTTTACAAACAACACCAGCGCACCCCATGGAGATACGCTTGGTCGTATGAAGCCCATATCTAGGAGTTCTTGCAATTGCTTCTTTAATTCTTGTAGTTCCTTTGGGGCCATTCGGTATGGGGCCTTAGACACTGGTGTCGCCCCGGGAATTAGGTCTATGGTGAATTCCACTTGTCTATCGGGTGGAATACCAGATAGATCTTCTGGAAACAAATCTACGAATTGCCGTACTACTGGTACATCTTCAACCCTTATCGTCTCTTGTTTCCCTCCTAAGATGCTTACTAGATATCCTTGAAATGTTTCTTTTCTCAACATCTTCTCATCTTGTAAAGCCGATACTAGTCGAATAAGGGGTTTCGTCTTCATTCCAAGGAATGAAAATGGTTCCTCTCCTAGTTTCTGAAATGATGCTTCCATTTCCTTACATCGGATGGTGGCGTAATTACAACCTAACCAATCCATGCCTAGTATTACATCAAAATCCTTCATTTCTATCATGTATAGGTTCGCTTCCATTGGTTTTCCCTCAAGGACTAGGGAAAGTACTTGTCCATTACTTCCTCTTTGAATTGCTCCCAAGTCAATTCTGCTTGTTGTTCAGGGGTCCTTGTCCTTGACATTGAGTCCCACCAGTAACTTGCATCACTGGAGAACATGAACTCAGTACACTGGACTTTCTGAGTGTTCGTGCACCCTATCAATTGGAATATACGCTCCAACTTGTGAAGCCACTCCTCGACTACAAGTGGATCAGCTGCTCCGTTGACGGTAGGGGGCTTGTGCCTTTGAAATTGCTCGACCACTGAAGCATGGTTTGGAACATTAGGAGCTAGTGGTAGGGGTTTAGCTTGGTTTGAGTTTTGCCTGCCTAGGTCTTGAACCGCTCGGAGGAGGTCTCTTATCAAGTTTTGGTTTGCGCGGGCCATTTCCTTTAGACAAAACATATGGTTCTTATTAGTTTCATTCTTCGAATACTAAAGCAAAGAAGATAGTATTTTATTTCTTGACATAAGGGAAGCTATTACAAGGATTTAAATCTAATCCCTATAAGTTCTACGGATCTCTTTTGGTGGAGCTTCATCTTCGGAGGAGTCTTCCTCCTCAGGTCCGGACTCTATGTCCATCTCAACCTGTGGCTCAGGCTCAGGATCATTCTCTAAATCATCCTCGGGTTCTTCTTCAAGATCTTCTTCTTCAGCTAAAGGTTCATCCTGAAGCTCCTCATGGATTACATCATCCCACAAATCAATCAGGGCATGGCAATACCTCTCAAACTTGAACAGGTTTGGATTGCCTTCTAACATTTCATCTCTAACCGTGACTCCCATATCTCCCCATTGAGGTGGGAGGGAGTGTATGAGGTTATTTATGGCCTCAATATGCGTGATCTCCAAACCAGCATTAACCGTTGTCATGCATCTCTCATAGATGTCATACACATGTTCACTAAGCGGTCGGGTTGGATCAGTTACATAGTTTTCATAGGAATGAATAGCAATTCTACGATTCAATGCTTCTCTATATGCCCTAACCGTTCTACGAGCCATATCTGTTGCATTTTCACATACATCATACTTTTTCTTTGCTTAAAGAAAACATGCAAATATTTAAACTTTCATATCATGCAATTCCCTTTAAGCCCTTAGCTTTTTCCCAAGTCCATTACATATCTTTAAATAACACATCTCTAAATTATATCAAAGCATCATAACATAAACATAATCATTAACTTTAAATACGAACATACCTGGGCCATAGGATGAGGTTGATGGATGGATGCACGATGCCATGGAATACCTTAAACTTTCCATTTTCCTTTTTTTTTTTAAAAACATACTTGGTCTACAGAATCGGCTAAACCTTGCTCTGATACCACGCTGTAACGCCCCAATCCCTAGTGGACTGAAACTCTACTTACTTTACTTAGCTTAACCGGTGGTTTAGTAACAAGTGTATACGTTTTAGCAGAAGCTTACATCTTCGTATAATAATTTAAATAACAATACTTCAAATACTTTAAACAAAAACACTTATTCATTTTTCAAAACAACAAAATATAATTTATTTGAAGAAAACATAACTTGTTCTAGCATTCTACGTTATTCGAAACTTTAAAGAAATAACATTGGAAAACATTTCATAAAAATAAATCCAAATCACTTATTCATCGGATTTCCATGGGCTCATTGCATCACTCTCCATCTTCTCCTCCATCTATGCCCTAGGTAGAATTCCTTCAATCTGTAGAGATAGGCGCATTCGTGATCAAGCTATACATTTCAAAACATTAACTTTATAACTTTCCATACATGCCGTACCTGGAGGCACCATTTAACATGAAGGGGTATACCGTACCCAAGGGCACCATTTGACATACAAACATTTCTTCAACATAGAGGGGTATACCGTACCAGAGTACCATTTGACATTCAAACATTAACATGAATCGAAACTTATAACTTAACACGATTAAACACATTGCGCCTCTACCTACCTTGATTGATGCTTTTGAAACTTTGAAAACTTGGATTGAAAACTTCTATGAAACTTGGACGTTGAAAGAAATTTACTCCTTGGATGTTTGAAAACTGTTGAGAATTGATGCTTGAAGACACTCCTTGATAGCACCCAAAACTTCTATGAAAAATGCTTGAAAATACTTTTTAAACTTCTAGGAAAAATAGTTTTCCTCCCTCTCTTTTTCTCTCTTGGAAACTCTTTCTTTAATATATAAAAGCTCTTGCTTTTGGTGTGAGAAAAAATGAATGAAATGAGGTCTCTATTTATAGGTAAATATCCCATAACTCAAAGCAAATGAAGGGTCAAATTTTATTTAATAGAGAAAACATGGGTGCTATTTAAGTTTGAGGTTAAATGCTTCAATTTAGTGGGGTTTTTATTGCCAAAAATGTAGGTGGCCCTTTGAGAAAATAATTGATGAAAATAAATATTTAAATTCTAGAGAAAAACGAGAATTTTCATTTCAGGCAGTTTCAGTCGACCGGTTGTAGTCCGGTTGACACTGCACAGCTTTCAGTATTTCTATCATAACTTCTTCTCCCGATATCCGATTGAGGTAATTCAAAGTGCGTTGGAAAGCTAACTCAAAGAGCTACAATTTTACGTAGATATCATTTTCCAAATCGAAGTTTTCCTATGTCGAAAATGGGTCTCAAATGAGACTAAAAATCTGAAGTATACTTTAGTCATCCAATATTCATGTCTTTATGCCACTAAGGTGTCTAGAATTATTTGGGGTTCTACACAGCGTACAAATAGTAAAGTTCAATCGGTAAGAACCTTGCTACAAGTACAATATAGTGTACACTTTAGTTTACACTTTGTCGATTGACGTTACCCTGATGGACAGTTTAAATTTCAAATAGTTTTTCCATCCAATTGACACTTGACAATAATGTAAGTGTCAAACAACGTGCCCAAAATTAGTGTGCAAATAGCAAAGTTCAATCGATAAGAACCTTGCGACATGTCCATTAAGTTGTACACTTTAGTTTACCCCATTGCCATGTGTCATTACCCTGTTGGACAGTTTAAATTTCAAACAGTTTTTCCATCCAATTGAAACTTGACAACAATGCAAGTGTCAAAAAATGTATCAAAAATCAGTGTACAAATACCAAAGGTCAATCGGGAAGAACCTTGCTACATATACACTATGGTGTACAATTTAGTTTACACTTTGCCACATGACGTTACTCAATTGGACAGTTTAAATTTCAAACAGTTTTCCCATCCAATTGACACACGACAACAATGCAAGTGATAAACAACGTGTCGAAAATCAGTGTACAAATAGCAAAGATCACTCGGTACGGACCTCGCCACATATACACTATGGTGTACACTTTTGTTTACACTTTGCCTCGTGATATTACCACGTTGAAAAGTTTGAATTTTAAACAATTTTTCCATCCAATTGACACTTCACAATAATGCAAGTGTCAATCAACGTGTCAAAAATCAGTATACAAATAGCAAAGTTCAATCGGTAGGAACTTTTCTACATGTACATTATGATGTACACTTTAGTTTACACTTTGCCACGTGAAATTATCCTGATGGGCAGTTTAAATTTCAAACAGTTTTCCCATCCAACTGACACTCGACAAAAATACAAGTGTCAAACAACGTGTCAAAATCAGTGTCCAAATAGCAAAGTTAAATCGGTAAGAACCTTGCTACATGTACACTATGGTGTACACTTTAGTTTACACTTTGTCACGTGACATTACCATGGTGAACTGTTTAAATTTCAAACAATTTACCCATCTAATTGACACTTCACGAAAATTCAAGGGTCAAACAACGTGTCCAAAATTAGCGTACAAATAGCAAAGTTCAGTGGATAAGGACCTTGCTACATGTACACTACGGTGTACACTATAGTTTACACTTTGTCATGTGACATTACCCTATTGGACAGTTTAAAATTTAAATAGTTTTCCCATCTAATTGACATAAGACAACAATGCAAGTGTCAAACTACGTGTCGAAAATCACTGTACAAATAGCGAAGTTCAATCGGTAAGAACCTTGCTACATATACACTATGGTGTACACTTTAGTTTACACATTGCCACGTAACAATGTCCTGTTCGACTGTTTAAATTTCAAATGGTTTTCCCATCCTATTGACACTTGACAACAATACAATTGTCAAACAACATGTCAAAAATCAGTTAACAAATAGCAAAGTTCAATCCATAAGAACCTTGCTACACGTACACTATGGTGTACATTTTAATTTACAGTTTGCCATGTGAAATTACTCTATTTGACAGTTTAAATTTCAAATAGTTTTCCCATCCTATTGACCCTTCACAAGAATGCAAGTGTCAATCAACTTGTCAAAAATTAGTGTACAAAAAGCAAAGTTCAATCGGTAAGAACCTTACAACATGTACACTTTAGTTTACACTTTGCTGCGTAACATTATCCTGATGGATAGTTTAAATTTCAGATAGTTTTCCTATCCAACTGACACTTGGACAACAATGAAAGTGACAAACAACGTGTCAAAAATTAGTGTACAAAGTTTAATTGGTAAGAACGTTGCTACATGTACACTATGGTGTACGCACTTTAGTTTACACTTGGCCACGTGACATTAACCTGTTGGACAGTTTAAATTTCAAATAATATTTCCATCCAATTGACACTTGACAACAATGTAAATGTCAAATAGCGTGTCAAAAATCAGTATACAAATAGCAAAATTCAATCAGTAAGGACCTTGCTACATGTGCACTATGGTGTACACTTTATTTTAAACTTTGTCAAGTGACATTACCCTGTTGGACAGTTTAAATTTCAAACAATTTTCCAATTCAATTGACACTTGAAAATAATGCAAGTGTCAGAAATCAGAGTACAAATAGCAAACTTCAATCGGTAAGAACCTTGCTACATATACACTATGGTGCCCACACTTTAGTTTACACGATGCCACGGACATTACCCTACTGGACAGTTCAAATTTCAAACCGTTTTCCCATCCAATTAACACTTGACAATAATGCAAGTACCAAACAACGTGTCAAAAATCAGTGTACAAATAGCAAAATCCAATCGGTAAGGACCTTGTTACTTGTACTTTATGGTGTACACTTTAGTTTATACTATGCCACGTGACATTATCCTATTGGAAAGTTTTAATTTCAAATAGTTTTCCTATCGAATTGACACTTGACAACAATGCAAGTGTCATACAACATGTCAAAAATCAGTATACAAATAGCAAAGTTCAATTGGTAAGGACTTTGCTACATGTACACTATGGTGTACACTTTGGTTTACACTTTGCCACGTGACACTACGTTATTGGAGAGTTTAAATTTCAAATGATTTTTTCGTCCAATTGACATATGAGAACAATGCAAGTGTCAAACAACGTGTCAAAAATCAAGGTACAAATCGAAAAGTTCAATCGGTAAGAACCTTGCTACATGTACACTATGGTGTATACTTTAGTTTACACTTTGCCATATTTCATTAACCTATTGGACAGTTTAAGTATCGAACAGTTTCCCATCCAATTGACACTTGACAACGATGCAAGTGATAAACAACGTGTCAAAAATTAGGGTACAAATAGCAAAGTTCAATTGGCAAGAACCTTGCTACATGTACACTAAAGTGTACCCTTTAGTTTACACTTTGCCACATGATGTTGGACAGTTTAAATTTCAAACATTTTTCCCATTCAATTGACACTTAAAAATAATGTAAGTGTCAAACAATGAGTCAAAAATCAGTGTACAAATAGCAAAATTCAATCGGTAAGAACCTTCTTACATGTACACTATGGTCTATACTTTAGTTTACACTTTGCCACGTGACATTACCCTATTGGACAGTTTTCCCATCCAATTGACACTTGACAACGATGCAAGTGTCAAACAACGTGTCCAAAATTAGTGTACAAATAGGAAAGTTCAATCGGTAAGAAGCTTGCTACATGTGCACTATAGTGTACACTTTAATTTACACTCTGCCACGTGACATTACGCTGTTGGACAGTTTAAATTTCTAATAGTTTTCCTATCCAATTAACACATGACTACAATCCTGGTCTCAAAATTTGTGCCAAAAATCTGTGTACAGATAGCAAAGTTCAATCGGTGAGAACCATGCTTAATGCACACTATGGTGTACACTTTAGTTTTCGCTTTGCCACGTGACATTACCCAAATGGACAATTTAAATTTCAAACTATTTTCCCATCCAATTGACACTTGAAAACGATGCAAGTGTCAAACAACATGTCAAAATCAAGGCACAAATAGCAAAGTTCAATCGGTATGAGCCTTGGTACATGTACACTATGGTGTACACATTAGTTTACACTTTGCCAAGTGGCATTACCCCATTGGACAGTTTAATTTTCAAATAGTTTTTCCATCGAATTGATACTTGACAATAATGCAAGTGTCAAACAACGTGTCAAAAATCATTGTACAAATAGCAAAATTCAATCGGTAAGAACCTTGCAACATGTACACTATGGTGTACACTTTAGTTTAAAATTTACCACGTGGCATCCTGTTGGATAGTTTAAATTTCAAATAGTTTTTCCATCCAATTGACACATGACAACAATGCAAATGTCAAATAACGTGTCAAAAATCAGTGTACAAATAGCAAAATTCAACCGGTAACGACCTTGCTACATGTACACTAAGGTGTACACTTAAGTTTACATAGTGCCACGTGACATTACCCTGTTGGATAGTTTAAATTTCAAATAGTTTTCGCATCCAATTAACACTTGACAACAACGCAAGTGTCAAACAACGTGTTAAAAATCAGTGTGCGAATAACAAAGTTCAATCGATAAGAACCTTGCGATATGTATACTATGGTGTACACTTTAATTTACACTTTTCCACATGTCATTACCCTGTTAGACAGTTAGAATTTTGAACAATTTTCCCATTCAATTGACATTTGACAATAATGCAAGTGTAAATCAACCTGTCAAAAATTTAGTGTACAAATACCAAAGTTCAATCGGCAAGAACCTTGGTACATGTACACTATGGTGTACACTTTAATTTATACTTTGCTACGTTACATTACCCTGTTGGACAGTTTAAATTTGAAACAGCTTTCCCATCCAATTGACAGTTGAAAACAATGTAAGCGTTAAACAACATGTCAAAAATCAGTGAATAAATAGCAAAATTCAATCGGTAAGGACCTCGAAACATGTACACTATGGTGTACACTTTAGTTTAAATTTTACCACTTGACATTACGCTATTGGACAGTTTAAATTTCAAATAGTTTTCCCATCCAATTGACACTTGACAACAATGTAAGTGTCAAACAACATGTCAAAAATCAGTTTCGACCTTGCTACTTGTACACTAAGGTGTACACTATAGTTTACACTTTGCCACGTGACCTTGCCCTGCTGGACAGTTTAAATTTCTAATAGTATTCCCATCCAATTGACACTAGACAACAATGTAAGTGTCAAACAACGTGTCCAAAATGAGTGTAAAAATAGCAAAGTTCAATCGGTAAGAACCTTGCTACATGTACACTGTGGTATACAGTTTAGTTAATACTTTCCCACGTGACATTACCTTGTTGGATAGTTTAAATTTCAAACAATTTTCTCATCCTATTGACACTTAACAACAATGCAAGTGTCAAACAACGTGTCAAAAATTAGTGTACAAATAGCAAAGTTCAATCGGTAAGGACCTAGTGACATGTACACTGTGGTGTACACTTTAGTTTACACTTTGCCACGTGACATTACTCTGTTGGACACTTTAAATTTCAAACAACTTTTCCATCCAATTGACACTTGATTACATTGTAAGTGCCAAAAAACGTGTCAAAAATCAGTGTACAAATAGCAGTTTTCTCATTCAATTGACACTAAACAGCAATGCAAGTGTCAAACAACATGGCAAAAATCAGTGTACAAATAGCAAAGTTCAATCGGTAAGGACCTAGTGACATGTACACTATGGTGTACACTTTAGTTTACACTTTGCCACGTGACATTACCCTGTTAGACAGTTTAAATTTCAAATAGTTTTTCAATCCAATTGGCACTTGACAAAATTGCAAGTGTAAAGCAACGTGTCAAAAATCAGTGTACAAATAGCAATTTTCCCATCCAATTAACACTTGACAACAATGCAAGCCTCAAAAAAGGTACCAAAAATCAGTGTACAAATAGCAAAGTTCAATCAGTAAGAACCTTGCTACGTGAACACTATGGTGTACACTTTAGTTTACACTTTGCCACGTAATATTACCCTATTGGACATATTAAATTTCAAATAGTTTTCCCACCCTATTGACACTTGACAACAATGCAAGTGTCAAACAATGTGTCAAAGATCTATGTACAAATAGCAAAGTTCAATCGGTAAGAACCTTGCTACATGTACACTATGGTGTACACACATTTTTTTACACTTTACCACATGACATTACCCTATTGGACAGTTTAAATTTAAAATAGTTTTCCCATCCAATTGACACTTGACAACAATGCAAGTGTCGAACAATGTGTCAAAAATCGGTGTTCATTTAGCAAAGTTCAATCGGTAAGAACCATGCTACAAGTACTCTATGGTGTATACTTTAGTTTAAACTTTGCCACGCGACATTACTCCATTGCACAGTTTAAATTTCAAACAGTTTTTCCAGCCAATTGACACCTGACAACATGGCTTGTGTCAAACAACGTGTTGAAAATTAGCGTACAAATAGCGAAGGTCAATCGTTAAGGACCTTGCTACATGTACACTCTGGTGTACTCTTTAGTTTACACTTTACCACGTGACATTATCCTGTTGGACAATTTAAGTTTCAAATAGTTTTCCCACCCAATTGACATATGACAACAATGCAAGGGTCTAACAATGGGTCAAAGATCAGTGTACAAATAGCGAAGTTCAATCGGTAAGAATCTTGCTACATGTACACTATGGTGTACACTTTAGTTTACACTTTGTGAAGTGACATTACCCTGTTCGACCGTTTAAATTTCAAATTATTTTCCCACCCAATTGACCCTTGACAACCGTGCAAATGTCAAACAACGTGTTAAAAATAAGTGTACAAATAGCAAAGCTCAATCGGTAAGAACCATGCTACAAGTACACTATGGTGTACACTTTAGTTTACACTTTGCCATGTGACATTACTCCGTTGGACAGTTTAAATTTCAAACAATTTTTCCATCCGATTGACACCCGACAACAATGCAAGTATCAATCAACGTGTTAAAAATTAGTGTATAAACAGAAAAGTTCAATGGTAAAAACCTTGCTACATGTACACTATGGTGCACACACTTTAGTTTACACTTTGCCACGTGACCTTACCCTCCTATATAGTTTAAATTTATAACAATTTTCCTATTCAATTGACACTTGACAACAATGGAAGGCTCAAAAAAAGTGTCAAAAATTAGTGTACAAATAGCAAAGTTCAATCGGTAAAAACCTTGCTACGTGTACACTATGGTGTACACTTTAGTTTACACTTTCCCACGTGATATTACCCTATTGGATAGATTAAATTTCAAATAGTTTTCCCACCCTATTGAGACTTGACAACAATGCAAGTGTCAAACAATGTGTCAAACATGAGTGTACAAATAGCAAAGTTCAGTCGGTAAGATCCTTGCTACATGTACACTACGGTGTACACACATTAGTTTACACTTTGCCACGTAACATTACCCTGTTGGACAGTTTAAATTTAAAAAAGTTTTCCCATCCAATTGATACTTGACAATAATGCAAGTCTTGAACAACGTGTCAAAAATCGGTGTACAAATAGTGAAGTTCAATCGGTAAGAACCATGCTACAAGTACACTATGGTGTACACTTTCGTTTAAACTTTGCCATGCGACATTACTCCATTGGACGATTTAAATTTCAAACAGTTTTTCCAACCAATTGACACCAGACAGCATGGCTTGTGTCAAACAACGTGTCGAAAATTAGCATACAAATAGCAAAGTTCAATCGTTAAGGACCTTGCTACATGTACACTCTGGTGTACTCTTTAGTTTACACTTTGCCACGTGACATTACACCATTGGACGGTTTAAATTTCAAAGAGTTTTTCCATCGAATTGACACCTGACAACAAGGCTAGTGTCAAACAACGTGTCGAAAATTAGTGTAAAAATAGCAAAGTTCAATCGGTAAGAACCTTGCTACATGTACACTATAGTGTACACTTTAGTTTACACTTTTCCGTGAAACATTACCCTTTTGGACAGTTTAAAGTTTAAACAAATTTTCCCATCCAATTGACACTTAACAACAATGCAAGTTTCAAACAACGTGTCAAAAATCAGTGTACTAATAGCAAATTTCAATCGGTAAGGACCTAGTGACATGTACACTATGGTGTACACTTTAGTTTACACTTTGCCACGTGACATTACCCTGTTGGACAGTTTAAATTTCAAACAATTTTTCCATCCAATTGACACTTGACAACATTGCAAGTGTCAAACAACGTATCAAAAACCAGTGTACAAATAACAGTTTTCCCATCTAGTTGACACTGGACAACAATACAAGTGTCAAATAACGTGGCAAAAATTGGTGTAGAAATAGCAAAGTTCAATCTGTAAGAACCTTGCTACATGTACACTATGGTGTACACATTAGTTTACACTTTGATACGTGACATTACCCTGTCGGACAGCATAAATTTCAAATTGTTTTCCCACCCAATTGATACTTGACAACAATGCAAGTGTCAAACAATGTATCAAAAATCAATGTACAAATGGCCAAGATCAATCGGTAAGAACCTTGCTACATGTACACTATGGTGTACACACTTTAGTTTATATTTTGCCACATGACATTACCCTGTTGGACAGTTTAAATTTAAAATAGTTTTCCCATCCAATTGACACTTGACAACAATGCAAGTGACAAAAATCGGTGTACAAATATCATAGTTCAATCGGTAAGAACCATGCCACATGTACAATATGGTGTACACTTTAGTTTACACTTTACCACGTGACATTACTCCATTGGACGGTTTAAATTTCAAAGAGTTTTTCCATCCAATTGACACCTGACAACAAGGCTAGTTTCAAACAACGTGTCAAAAATCAATGTAAAAATAGCAAAGTTCAATCGGTAAGGACCTTGCTACATGTATACTATGGTGTACTCTTTAGTTTACACTTTGCCACGTGACATTACCATGTTCGGCAGTCTAAATTTCAAATAGTTTTCCCACCCAATTGACACTTGACAACAATGCAAGTGTCAAACAATGTGTCAAAGATCAGTGTACAAATATTAAAGTTCAATCGATAAGAACTTTGCTACATGTACACTATGGTGTACACACTTTAGTTTACACTTTGTCACGTGACATTACCCTGTTGGATAGTTTAAATGTAAAATAGTTTTCCCATCCATTTAACACTTGATAACAATGCAAGTGATAAACAACGCGTCAAAAATCAGTGTACAAATAGCAAAGTTCAATCGGTAAGAACCATGCTACAAGTACACTATGGTGTACACTTTAGTTTACAATTTGCCACGTGACATTACTCCATTAGACAGTTTAAATTTCAAATAGTTTTTTCCATCCAATTGACACCTGACTACAATACAAGTGTCAAACAACGTGTCAAAAATCAATGGACAAACAGAAAAGTTCAATCGATAAAAACCTTGCTACATGTACACTATGGTGTACACACTTTAGTTTACACTCTGCCACGTGACCTTACCCTGCTGGATAGTTTAAATTTCTAACAATTTTCCCATTCAATTGACACTTGGCAACAATGCAAGTCTCAAAAAATGTGACAAAAATAAGTGTACAAATAGTAAAGTTTAATCGAAAAAAACCTTGCAACATGTACACTATGGTGTACACTTTAGTTTACACTTTGCTACATGACATTATCCTATTGGAAATCTTAGATTTCAAATAGTTTTCCCACCCAATTGACACTTGACAACAATGTAAGTGTCAAACAATGTGTCAACGATCAGTGCAAAAATAGTAAAGTTCAATCGGTAAGAACCTTGCTACACGTACACTATGGTGTACATACTTTAGTTTACACTTTGCCACGTGACATTACCCTGTTGGACAGTTTAAATCTAAAAAAGTTTTTCCATCCAATTGACACTTGACAAAAATGCAAGTGTCAAACAACATGTCAAAAATCAGTGTACGAATAACGAAGTTCAATCGGTTAGAACCATGCTATAAGTACACTATGGTGTACATTTTAGTTTACACTTTGCCACGGGACAATACTCTATTGGACAGTTTAAAATTCAAATAGTTTTTCCATCCAATTGACACTTGACCACAAGGCTAGTGTAAAAAACGTGTCGAAAATTAGTGTACAAATAACAAAGTTCAATCGGTAAGCACCTTGCTACATGTACACAATTGTGTACTCTTTAGTTTACACTTTGCCACATGACATTACCCTGTTTGACAATTTAAATTTGAAATAGTTTTCCCACCCAATTTAACACTTGACAACAATGCAAGTGTCAAACAATGTGTCATAGATCAGTGTACAAATAGCAAAGTTCAATCGGTAAGAACTTTGCTACATGCATACTATGGCGTACACATTTTAGTTTACACTTTGCCATGTGACATTATCCTGTTGGACAATTTAAATTTGAAACAATTTTCCCACCCAATTGATACTTGACAACAATACAAGTGTTAAAAACAATGTGTCAAAGATCAGTGTACAAATAGCAGAGTTCAATCGGTAAGAACCTTGCTACCTGTACACTATGGTGTACACTTTAGTTTACACTTTTCCACGTGACATTACCCTGTTCGATAGTTTAACCACCCAATTGACACTTGGCAACAATGCTAGTGCCAAACAACGTGTTAAAAATCTGTGTACAAATAGCAAAGGTCAATTGGTAAGAAACTTGCCACATATACACTATGGTGTACCCACTTTAGCTTACACTTTCTCACGTGACATTACCCTGTTCGACAGTTTAAAGTTCAAATAGTTTTCCCACCCAATTGACACTTGGCAACAATGCTAGTGGCAAACAACGTGTTAAAAATATGTGTACAAATAGGAAAGGTCAATCGGTAAGAACCTTGCCACATATACACTATGGTGTATACACTTTAGTTTACACTTTGCCACATGACATTACCCTCTTGGACAGTTTAAATTTCAAACAATTTTTCCATCCAATTGACACTTGAAAATATTGCAAGTGTCAAAACACGTGATAAAAAACAGTGACAAATAGCTGTTTTCCCATCCAATTGACACTCGAAAACAATGCAAGTGTCAAACAACATGTCAAAAATCAGTGTACAAATAGCAAAGTTCAATGGGTAAGAACCTTGCTACATGTACACTACGGTGTACACTTTATTTTAGAATTTATCACGTGACATTACACTGTTGGACAGTTTAAATTTCAAACAGTTTTCCCTTCCAATTGACACTCGACAACAATGTAAGTGTTAAACAACGTGTCAAATATCAGTGTACAAATAGCAAAGTTCAATCGGTAAGAACCTTGCTACATGTACACTGTGGTGTACACGCTTTAGTTTACACTTTGCCATGTGACATTACCTTGTTAAACATTTTAAATTTATAGCTATTTTCCCATCCAATTGACACTGGACAACAATACAAATGTCAAACAATGTGTCAAATATCAGTGTAAAAATAGCAAAGCTCAATGGGTGAGAACCATGCTACGTGTACACTACGGTGTACAATTTAGTTTACCCTTTGTCATGTCACATTACCCTCTTGTACAGTTTAAATTTCAAATTGTTTTCCCATCCAATTGACACTTGACAACAATACAAGTGTCAAACAGTGTGTCAAAGATTAGTGTACGAATAGCAACGTTCAATCGGTAAGAATCTTACAACATGGACACTATATTATACACTTTAGTTTACACTTTGCCACGTGACATTACACTGTTGGACAGTTTAAATTTCAAACAATTTTTCCATCCATTTGGCACTTGAAAACGTTGCAAGTTTTAAAAATCCGTGTACAACTGGCAAAGTTCAATCGGTAAGAACCACGCTGCGAGTACACTATGGTGTACACTTTAGTTTACACTTTGCCGCGTGACATTACTACATTGGACAGTCTAAATTACAAATAGTTTTTCCATCCAATTGACACCTGACAACAAGGCTAGTGTCAAACAACATGTCAAAAATTAGTGTACAAATAGCAAAGTTCAATCAGTAAGGACCTTGCTACATGTACACTATGGTGTACTCTTTAGTTTACACTTTGCCACGTGACATTACCCTGTTAGATGGTTTAAATTTCAAATAGTTTTCCCACGCAATTGACACTTGACAACAATGCTAGTGCCAAAAAACGTGTCAAAAATTAGTGTATAAATAACAAAGTTCAATCGGTAAGAGCCTTAATGCATGTACACTATGGTATACACTTTAGTTCACACTTTCGCAGGTGACATTACCCTGTTCGACAGTTTAAATTTCAAATAGTTTTCCCACCCAATTAACACTTGGCAACAATGCAAGTGTCAAACAACGTGTCAAAAATCTGTGTACAAATAGCAAAGTTGAATCGGTAAGAACCTTGCCACATGTATACTATGGTGTACACACTTTAGTTTACACATTGCCAGGTGACATTACCCTAAGGGATAGTTTAAATTTAAAACAAT
This sequence comes from Olea europaea var. sylvestris, assembly GCF_002742605.1. Taxonomy (NCBI): domain Eukaryota; kingdom Viridiplantae; phylum Streptophyta; class Magnoliopsida; order Lamiales; family Oleaceae; genus Olea; species Olea europaea. Next base: position 109,307 of record NW_019239004.1, read on the forward strand.
TTTTCATCCAATTGGCGCTTGAAAACGTTGCAAGTGTCAAAAGACGTGTTAAAAATCAGTGTACAAATAGATGTTTTCCCATCCAATTGACCCTAGACAACAATGCAAGTGTCAAACAACGTGTCAAAAATCAGTGTACGAATAGCAAAGTTCAATCTGTAAGAACCTTGCTACATGTACAATACGGTGTACACTTTAGTTTACAATTTGCCACGTGACAGTTCCCTGTTGGACAGTTTAAGTTTCAAATAGTTTTCCCTTTCAATTGACACTAGACAACAATGCAAGTGTCAAACAATGTGTCAAAAATTAATATATAAATAGCAATGTATGTAATACTCCGAAATTTTATGCTCGTTTAAATTTATTTAGGATAGCGATTTAATTTTCAATATTATTTTGGCCATAAGAATAGGGGGTACCACCTTTGTAGTGGTTAATGCTAGAGGTAGTTAATGAATATAGGCATGAAGTGCTAAATGTTGTGTGCGCATGAAGTGATTATTAGTTAGTCGAAACTTAAGTCAAGTTTGAATTTGAATCAAGTGGATTATTTTGTTAGGACTTCAATTGACCAAACGATTAAATTATTTTACAATCTACAATTTTTGAATATGTAAGTTGGATACAAGTTTAAATTTGGGATATGCTTTGCTAATAATAAAAGTTAGAGGGGTTAGATTATATTAGTTGAAAAGATAAGAGATTTCCTTTGTAAATCTAGGTTTTGTAGCCACTTATTACCCTATAATCAACCCACTTGTCATCCATCATCACCATACACTTAGATAATAGACCAAACATGTGTACAAGTAAGAAAAAGAAAGAGAAAAATGGGAGAAAAGGAGTTTGAGGCGGTGGGGTTGAAAAAAGGAAGAAAAAGATATCAATCATTTATTCTTATCCTTATATAAATATAAATACATCCATATCCATTGCCATAGAGAGATTTCCTTCATTTTACAAAACACTTATACACTTAAATAGAGAGCAAAAGCCGAAAATAAGAAAGGAAAAGAGAAGGAAGTAAGCTTAACACTTTCAATTTACATTCCAATCGAAGATCTTCAAGTTTTTCGGTAAGATACTTTCTATGCTTAAGGGGTATGATCTTCATGGTAATATTTATGCTTAAATTATGCATGAAAAATCATAATATGATTATTGTGGACAAGTCCACAAAGTTAGATATCTATTTATGTCTTAGGACAAGTCCGAAGGGCACCGGCAAGCCAGAATGTGCAAGTATGTGTTTGATTGCATTCTTTTGTGTAGTATTATCATGATAAAAATCCAAGAATGGTATCTTACTGAGTATTTCTTATACTTATAGTATGTTATGCTAAATTTTAAGATCCATGATCGTTGGATTGATGGAAGTTAGTTGACAAAATCGATGATGGATTAAGGACAAAGATGTTTTGTACCGAAAGTTTCTTTTGTGTATTTTGTTCGATGACTATTTTTCCATCTGTTTTTCTTATGGTATTATGTAAAATTATGTACATGACATGATGTAATATGGTATTAATAGTAAATTTTGTAATTATATCTTTCATGTTATGATAAGAGACATTTTTGTAGTTTATTTTCCTTACAAGAGACAAAAGGCAGAAACAGGACAGTTTCTGGAGTCAATTTCAAAACGATATTTCTAACTTTATAAACGTCCATTTGAGACTCTACAAATATTTCTGTTTTCCTCTTTGAGTTTTCTAAATATGGCCGAAGGAATCACTCAATTTGGATATCTATGGCCTGAGTTATCAAGGTTTTAACGTCAAGGGGTCAATCTGGATTTCCTGTGTAATGCCTCACTGTTTTCAGTAAAACGTCTATATCATATGATCTTGGAAAAATTTTCATATTTTAACCTAGAAAACAACTTGAAATTATCTTTCTAATGCCACAAATTTCATAGAAAACTGAGTTGGGATGGATTTTATAAAAATTGTCAAACTTGCTGCCTCAACTAATCTTGATAATGCCGAGGCCGTATATGTAAAGTATAATTTCATGTTGGCATGCACTTTTACCAGCCATCAAATTTTATAAGAATTGTTTTACCAAATTGAAAAATAAGTTTCTAACATGTAATACTTCTATTTAAGAGTATTTACATGTACCAAAGGCAGAAGTTATTATGTTTAGAACGTGACCCTCGAAGCTTAAGTTCGGGGTGTCACAGCGCTGTGATGCCCCGAAATTAAACTTCGAGGGTCACGTACTAAACATAATAGTTTCTGCCTTTGATACATGTAAATACTCTTGAATTGAAGTAATTCATGTTAAGAACTTATTTTCAACTCGGTAAAATAATGCTTATAAAATTTGATAGCCGACAAAAGTGCATGTCGACAATAAATTATACTTTACATATACGGCCTCGGCATTATCCAGATTAGTTGAGGCAGCAAGTTTGACAATTTTTATAAAATCCATCCCAACTCAGTTTTCTATGAAATTTGTGGCATTAGAAAGATAATTTCAATTAGTTTTCTAGGTTAAAATATGAAAATTTTTCCAAGATCATATGATATAGACGTTTTACTGAAAACAGTGAGGCATTACACAGGAAATCCAGATTGACCCCTTGACGTTAAAACCTTGATAACTCAGGCCATAGATATCCAAATTGAGTGATTCCTTCGGCCATATTTAGAAAACTCAAAGAGGAAAACAGACATATTTTTAGAGTCTCAAATGGACGTTTAATCATTTGGTCAATTGAAGTCCTAACAAAATAATCCACTTGATTCAAATTCAAACTTGACTTAAGTTTCGACTAACTAATAATCACTTCATGCGCACACAACATTTAGCACTTCATGCCTATATTCATTAACTACCTCCAGCATTAACCACTACAAAGGTGGTGCCCCCTTTTCTTATGGCCAAAATAATATTGAAAATTAAATCGCTATCCTAAAGAAATTTAAACGAGCATAAAATTTCGGAGTATTACAATGTACAATCGATAAGGACCTTGTAAAATGTACACTATGGTGTGCACTTTAGTTTACAATTTTTCACATGACATTACCCTGTTGAACAGTTTAAATTTCAAATAGTTTTCCCATCCAATTCACACTTGACAACAATGCAAGTGTCAAACAATATGTCAAAGATCAGGGTACAAATATCAAAGTTCAATCGGTAAGAACCTCGCTACATTTACACTATGGTGTACACACTTTAGTTTACACTTTGCCACGTAACATTACCCTATTGGACAATTTAAATTTAAAACACTTTTCCCATCTAATTGACACTTGACAACAATGTAAGTGTAAAACAACGTGTTAAAAATCAGTGTATAAATAGCAAAGTTCAATCGGTAAGAACCATGCTACAAGTACACTATGGTGTACACTTTAGTTTACACTTTGCCACGTGACATTACTCCATTGGACAGTTTAAATTTCAAACAACTTTTCCATCCAATTGACACCTGACAACAAGGCTAGTGTCAAACAAAGTGTTGAAATTTAGTGTACGAATAGCAAAGTTCAATCGATAAGTACCTTGCTACGCGTACACTGTGGTGTACTCTTTAGTTTATACTTTGCCACGTGATATTACCCTATTGGACAGTTTAGATTTCAAATAGTTTTCACACCGATTGACACTTGACAACGATGCAAGTGTCAAACAACGTGTCAAAAATCAGTGTACAAATAGCAAAGTTCAATGGGTAAGAACCTTGCTGCAAGTACACTATGGTGTACACTTTAATTTACATGTTGCCACGTGACATTACCCTCTTGGACAGTTTTAATTTCAAATTTTTTTCCCACCTAATTGACACTTGAGAACAATGCAAGTGTCAAACAACGTGTCAGAAATCATTGTACAGATAGAAAAATTCAATCGGTAAAAACCTTGCTACATGTACACTATGGTGTACACCCTTTAGTTTACACAATGCCACGTGACCTTACCCTGCTAGACAGTTTAAATTTTTAACAGTTTTCCTATCCAATGGACACTTTACAACAATGCAAGTCTGAAAAAGTGTGCCAAAAATCAGTGTACAAATATCAAAGTTCAATCGGTAAGAAGCTTGCTACATGTACACTATGGTGTACACATTAGTTTACACTTTGTCACGTGACATTACCCTCTTGGACAGTTTAAATTTCAAACAGTTTCCCCATCCAATTGACACTTGACAACAATGCAAGTCCCGGACAACGCGTCAAAAATTAGTGTACAAACAAAAAAGTTCAATCGCAAAGGACCGTCCTACATGTATACTATGGTGAACACTTTAGTTTACACTTTACAACGTGATATTACCCTATTGGACATTTTAAATTTCAAACACTTTTCCCATCTAATTCACACTTGACAACAATGCAAGTGTCAAAGATCAGTCTACAAATAGCAACGTTCAATCGGTAAGAACCTTGCTACATGTATACTATGGTGCACACACTTTAGTTTACACTTTGCCACGTGACATTATCTTGTTGGACAGTTTAAATTTACAATGGTTTTCCCAACCAATTGACGCTTGACAACAATGCAAGTGTCAAACAATGTGTCAAAGATCAGTGTACAAATAGTAAAGTTCAATCAGTAAGAACCTTGCTAGATGTACACTATGGTGTACACTTTAGTTTACACTTTACCACATGACATTACCCTATTTGATAATTTAAATTTCAAATTGTTTTCCCACCCAATTGAGACTTGACAAAAATGTAAGTGTCAAGCAATGTGTCAAAGATAATTATAGAAATAACAAAGTTCAATCGATAAGAACCTTGCTACATGTACACTATGGTGTACACACTTTAGTTTACACTTTGCCACGTGGACATTACCGTGTTGGACAGTTTAAATTTAAAACAGTTTTCCCACCCAATTGACAATTGACAGCAATGCAAGTGTCAAACAATGTGTCTAGGATCAGTGTACAAATAGCAAAGTTCAATCGGTAAGAACTTTTGCTGCATGTACACTACGGTGTACACCTTAGATTACACTTTGTCATGTGACATTACCCTGTACGATAGTTTAAATTTCAAATAGTTTTCCCACCCAATTAACATTTGGGAACAATGCAAGTGTCACACAACGTGTCAAAAATCTATGTGCAAATCATATAGACTATGGTGTACACACTTTAGTCTACACTTTCCCACATGGCATTACCCTATTGGACAGTTTAATTTCAAACAATTTTTCCATCCAATTGACACTTCGAAACATTGGAAGTGTCAAAAAATGTGTCAAAAGTAAGTGTACAAATAGCTGCTTTTCCATCCAATTGACACTGGAGAACAATGCATGAGTCAAACAACGTGTCAAAAATTAGTGTGCAAATAGCAAAGTTCAATGGGTAAGAACCTTGCTACATGTACACTGTAGTGTACACTATAGTTTATAATTTACCACGTGACATTACCCTATTGGACAGTTTAAATTTCAAATAGTTTTCCCATCCAATTGACACTGGACAACAATGCAGGTGTCAAAGATCAGTGTACAAATGGCAAAGTTCAATCGATAAGAACCTTGCTACATGTACACTATATTGTACACACTTTTGTTTACACTTTGCCACGTGACATTACCCTCTTGGACAGTTTTAATTTCAAATTGTTTTCCCACCCAATTGACACTTGAGAACAATGCAAGTGTCAAACAACGTGTCAAAAATCAGTGTACAAATAGAAAAGTTCAATCGGTAAAAACCTTGCTACATGTACACTATGGTGTACACCCTTTAGTTTACACTTTGCCACGTGACCTTACCCAGTTGGACAGTTAAAATTTCAAATAGTTTTCCTATCCAATTGATACATGACATCAACGCAAGTCTCAAAAAATATGCCAAAAATTAGTGTACAAATAGCAAAGTTCAATCAGTAAGAACTTTGCTATGTGTACACTTCGGTGTACACTTTAGTTTGCACTTTGCCACGTGACACTACCCGGTTGGACAGTTTAAATTTCAAATAGTTTTCCCACGTAATTGACAATTGACAACAATGCAAGTGTCAAACAATGTGTCAATGATCAATGTACAAATAGCAAAGTTCAATCGGTAAGAACCTTACTACATGTACACTTTAGTTTACACTTTACCACGTGACATTACCCTCTTCGACAGTTTAAATTTCAAATAGTTTTCCCACCCTATTGACACTTGACAACAATGCAAGTATCAAACAATCTGTCAAAGATCATTGTATAAATAGCAAAGTTCAATCGGTAGAAACCTTGCTACATGTACACTATGGTGTACTCACTTTAGTTTACACTTTACCACGTGACCTCACCCTACTGGATAGTTTAAATTTCTAATAGCTTTCCCATCCAATTGACACTTGACAATAATGCAAGTCACAAAAAACGTGTCAGCAATCAGCGTACAATTAGAAAAGTTCAATCGGTAAAATCCTTTCTACATGTACAATATGGTGTACACCCTTTAGTTTACACTTTGCCATGTGACCTTACCCTGCTGGAAAGTTTAAATTTCTAACAGTTTTTCAATCCAATAGACACTTGACAACAATGCAAGTGTCAAACAACGTGTCAAAAATCAGTGTAAAAATAGTAAAGTTCAATCGGTAAGAACTTCGCTACATGTACACTATGGTGCACACTTTAGTTTAGACTTTGCCACATGACATTACGCTCTTGGACAGTTTTAATTTCAAATTGTTTTCCCACCCAATTGACACTTGACAACAATGCAAGTGTAAAATAACGTGTCAGAAATCAGTGTACAAATAGAAAAGTTCAATCGGTAAAAATGTTGCTACATGTACGCTATGGTGTACAACCTTTTGTTTACACTTTGCCACGTGACCTTACCCTGCTGGACAGTTTAAATTTCTAACAGTTTTCCTATCCAATAGACACTTGACAACAATGCAAGTCTAAAAAAATGTGCCAAAAATCATTGTACAAATAGCAAAGTTCAATCGGTAAGAACCTTGCTACATGTACACTATGGTGCACACTTTAGTTTACACTTTGCCACGTGACATTACCCTGTTGGACATTTTAAATTTATTACTGTTTTCCCATCCAATTGACACTGGACAACAATGTCAGTGTCAAACAACGTGTCAAAAATCAGTTTACAAATAGCAAAGTTCAATGGGTAAGAACCTTGCTACATGTACACTATGATGTACACTTTGCCACATGACACTATCCTCTCGGATAGTTTTAATTTCAAATTGTTTTCCCACCCAATTGACCCTTGAGAACAATGCAAGAGTCAAACAACTTGTCAGAAATCAGTGTACAAATAGAAAAGTTCAATCAGTGAAAACCTTGCTACATGTACACTATGGTGTACACCCTTTACTTTACACTTTGCCACGTGACCTTACCCTGCTGGACAGTTTAAATTTCTAAAAGTTTTCCTATCCAATAGATGCTTGAAAATAATGTAAGTCTCAAAAAGAGTGCCAAAAATCAATGTACAATAGCAAAGTTCAATCGGTAAGAACCTTGCTACATGTACACTATGGTGTACACTTTAGTTTACACTTTGCCACGTAACATTACCCTATTGGACAGCTTAAATTTATAGCTATTTTTCCATCCAATTGACACTGGACAATAATGCAAGTGTTAAACAACGTGTCAAAAATCAGTGTACACATAGCAAAGTTCAGTGGGTAAGAACCTTGCTACATGCACACTATGGTGTACACTTTAGTTTCCACTTTGCCACGTGACATTACCCTCTTGAACAGTTTTAATTTCAAATTTTTTCCCACCCAATTGACACTTGAGAATAATGTAAGTGTCAAACAATATGTCAAAAATCTGTGTACAAATAGAAAATTTCAATCGGTAAAAACCTTGCTACATGTACACTACGGTGTACACACTTTAGTTTACACATTGTCACGTGACCTTACCCTGCTGGACAGTTTAAATTTCTAACAATTTTCCTATCCAATTGACACCTGACAGTAATGCAAGTGTCAAACAACGTGTTAAAGATCAGTGTATAAATAGCAAAGTTCAATCGATAAGAACCTTGCTACATGTACACTATGGTGTACACCTTAGTTATCACTTTACCATGTGACATTACCCTATTCGACAGTTTAAATTTCAAATAGTTTTCCCACCCAATTGACACTTGGCAACAATGAAAGTATCAAACAACATGTTAAAAATCTATGTACAAATAGCAAAGTTCAATTGGTAAGAACCTTGCCACATATAGACTATGGTGTACGCACTTTAGTTTACACTTTGCTACAGGACATTACCCTGTTGGACAGTTTAAATTTCAAACAATTTTTCCATCCAATTGACACTTGAAAACATTGAGAGTGTCAAAAAAGTGTCAAAAATCAGTGTACAAATAACTATTTTCCCATCCAATTGACACAGGACAACAATGCATGTGTCAAACAACGTGTTAAAAATCAGTGTACAAATAGAAAAGTTCAATGGGTAAGAACTTTTCTATATATACACTATAGTGTACACTTTAGTTTACAATTTACCACGTGACATTACCCTCTTGGACAGTTTTAATTTCAAATTGTTTTCCCATCCAATTGACACTTGAGAACAATGCAAGTGTCAAACAACATGTCAAAAATCTGTGTGCAAATAGAAAAGTTCAATCGGTAAAAACCTTGCTGCATGTACACTATGGTGTACACACTTTAGCTTACACAATGCCACGTGACCTTACCCTGCTGGACAGTTTAAATTTCTAACAGTTTTCCTATCCAATTGACACTTGACAACAATGCAAGCCTAAAAAAATGTGGCAAAAATCAGTGAACAATTAGCAAAGTTCAATAGGTAAGAACCTTGCTATATGTACACTATAGTAGACACTTTAGTTTACACTTTGCCACGTAACATTACCCTGTTAGACGGTTTAAAATTCAAATAGTTTTTCCACCCAATTGACACTTGACAACAATGCAAGCATCAAACAATGTGTCAAAGATCAATGTGCAAATATCAAAGTTCAATCGGTAAGAGCCTTGCTAAATGTACATTATGGTGTACACACTTTAGTTTACGCTACATTACCCTGTTGGATAGTTTAAAGTTAAAATAGTTTTCCCATCCAATTAACACTTGACAATAATACGAGTGTCAAACAACGTGTCAAACATCAGTGTACAAATAGTAAAGTTCAATCGGTAAGAACCATGCTACAAGTACACTATGGTGTACACTTTAGTTTACACTTTGCCATGTGACATTACTCCATTGGACCGTTTAAATTTCAAATAGTTTTTCCATCCAATTGGCACCTAACAACAATGCTAGTGTCAAACGACATGTTGAAAATTAGTGTACATTTAGTAAAGTTCAATTGGTAAGGACCTTTCTACATGTACACTATGGTGTACTCTTTAGTTTACACTTTGCCACGTGATATTACGCTGTTGGGTAGATTAAATTTCAAATAGCTTTCCCAACCACTTGATACTTGACAGTAATACAAGTGTCAAACAATGTGTCACAGGTCAGTGTACAAATAACACAGTTCAATCGGTAAGAACCTTGCTACATTTAACTATGGTGTACACACTTTAGTTTGCACTTTCCCACGTGACATTACCCTATTGGACAGTTTAAATTTAAAACAGTTTTCCCACCTAATTGACACTTGGCAACAACGCAAGTGTCAAACAATGTGTCAAAGATCAGTGTACAAGTAGCAAAGTTCAATCAATAAGAACCTTGCTACATGTACACTATGGTGTACACTTTAGTTTACACTTTACCATGTGACATTACCCTATTCTATAGTTTAAATTTCAAATAGTTTTCCCACCCAATTGACACTTCGTAACAATGTAAGTGTTGAACAACGTGTCAAAAATCTGTGCGCAAATAGCAAAGTTCAATCAACAAGAACCTTGCCACATGTACACTGTGGTGTAATCACTTTACTTTACACATTGCCACGTGACATTACGCTGTTGGACAGTTTACAATTTACCATGTGACATTACCCCATTGGGCAGTTTAAATTTCAAACAGCTTTCCCTTCTAATGGACACTAGACAAAATCGCAAGTGTCAATCAACGTTTCAAAAATCGATGTACAAATATCAATGTATAATCGGTAAAGACCTTGCAACATGTACAACACTATGGTGTACACTTTCGTTTACACTTTTCCACGCGACATTACCCTGTTGGACAGTTTAAATTTCAAATAGTTTTCCCATCCAATTCACACTTGACAACAATCCAAGTATCAAACAACGTGTCAAAAATCAATGCACAAATAGTAATGTTCAATCACTAAGAACCTTGCTACGTGTACTCTTTAGTTCACACTTAGCCACATGGCATTACCCTATTAGATAGTTTAAATTTCAAATAGTTTTTCCATCCAATTGACACTCGATGACCATGCAAGTGCCAAACATCGTGTCAAAAATCAGTGTACAAATAGTAAAGTTCAATCGGTAAGAACCTTGCTACATGTACACCATTGTGTACATTTTAGTTTACACTTTGCCACATGACATTACCCTCTTGGATAGTTTAAATTTCAAATAGCTTCTCGAACCAATTGACACTTGGCAACAATGCAAGTCCTAGACAACATGTCAAAAATTAGTGTACAAATAGCAAAGTTCAATCGGAAAGGACCATGCTACATGTACACTACGGTGTACACTTTAGTTCACACTTTACCTCATGACATTACCCTATTGGACAATTTAAATTTCAAACACTTTTCCCATTCAATTCACACTTGGCAACAATCCAAGTGTCAAACAACGTGTAAAAAACCAGTGTACAAATAGCAAAGGTCAATGGGTAAGAACCTTGCTACATGTACACTATGGTGTACACTTTAGTTTACACTTTACCATATGACATTACCCACTTGGACAGTTTAAATTTCAAATTATTTTCCCACCCAATTGACACTTGAGAACAATGCCAGTGTCAAACAATATTCAAAGATCAGTGTACAAATAGAAAAGTTCAATCGGTAAAAACCTTGCTACATGTACACTATGGTGTACTCACTTTAGTTTACACTTTGCCACGTGACCTTACCCTACTGGATCGTTTAAATTTCTAATAGCTTTCCCATCCAATTGACACTTGACAACAATGCAAGTCACAAAAAACGTGCCAAAAATCAGTGTACAAATAGCAAAGTTCAATCGGTAAGAACCTTGCTACATGCACACTATGGTGTACACTTTACTTTACACTTTGCCATGTGACATTACCCTGTCGGACAGTTTAAATTTAAAAAAGTTTTCCCACCCAATTGACACTTGACAACAATGCAAGTGTCAAGCAATCCTTCAAAGATCAGTGTACAAATAGCAAAATTTAATCAGTCAGAACCTAGCTACATGTACACTGCGGTGTACACTTTACTTTACACTTTGCCACGTGACATTACCTGTTCGATAGTTTAAATTTCAAATAGTTTTCCCACCCAATTGACACTTGACAACAATGCAAGTGTCAAACAATGTGTCAGAGATTAGTGTACAAATAGCGAAATTCAATCAGTAAGAACCTAGCGATATGTACACTATGGTGTACACACTTTAGTTTACACTTTACCACGTAACTTTACCCTGTTGGACAGTTTAAATTTAAAGTAGTTTTCCTACCCAATTTTCACTCAACAACAATGCAAGTGTCAACCAATGTGTCAAAGATCAATGTACAAATAGCAATGTTCAATCGGTAAGAACGTCGCGACATGTACACTATGGTGTAGACACTTTAGTTTACACTTTGCCACGTAACATTACCCTGTTGAACAGTTTAAATTTAAAAAAAATTTTCCACCAAATTTGGACTTAACAACAATGCAAGGGTCAAAAAATGTGTCAGAGATCAGTGTACAAATAGCAAAGTTCCATCGGTAAGAACCTTGCTACATGTACAATATGGTGTACACTTTAGTTTACACTTTACCATGTGACATTACCTAGTTCGATAGTTTAAATTTCAAAAAGTTTTCCCACCCAACTGACACTTGGTAGCAATGCAAGTGTCAAACAATGTGTCAAAAATCTGTGTACGAATAGCAATGTTCAATCTCTAAGAACCTTGCCACATATAAATGATGGAGTACACACTTAAGTTTACACTTTACCACGTGACATTACCCTGTTGGACAGTTTAAATTTAAAATAGTTTTCCCACCCAATTGGCACTTGACAACAATGTAAGTGTTAAACAACGTGTTAAAAATCAGTACACAAGTAGCAAAGTTTAATAGGTAAGAACCATACTACAAGTACACTATGGTGTATACTTTAGTTTACACTTTGCCACGTGACATTACTGCATTAGGCATTTTAAATTTCAAAAAGTTTTTCAATCCTATTAACACCTGACAACAAGGCTAGTGTCAAACAACCTGTCGAAAATTAGTGTACAAATAGCAAAGTTCAATCGGTAAAGACCTTGCCACACGTACACTATGGTGTACTCTTTAGTTTGCACTTTGCCACGTGACATTACCCTGTTAGACAATTTAACTTTCAAATAGTTTTCCCACACAATTGACACTTGACAACAATGCAAGTGTCAAGCAATGTGTTAAAGATCAGTGTACAAATAGCAAAGTTCAATCGGTAAGGACCTTGCCACATGTACACTATGGTGTACTCTTTAGTATGCACTTTGCCACATGACATTACCCTGTTGGATAGTTCAAATTTTAAATAGTTTTCCCACCCAATTGACACTTGACAACAATGTAACTATCAAACAATGTGTTAAAGATCAGTGTACAAATAGCAAAGTTCAATCGGTAAGAACCTTGCTACATGTACACTATGATGTACACTTTAGTTTACACTTTCCCACGTGACATTATCCTATTGGACAGTTGAAATTTAAAATAGTTTTTCCACCCAATTGACACTTGACAACAATGTAAGTGTCAAATAATGTGTTAAAGATCAATGTACAAATAGCATAGCTCAATCGGTAAAAACCTTGCTACATGTACACAATGGTGTACACTTTAGTTTGCACTTTGCCAAGTGACATTACCCCCGTTCGACAGTTTAAATTTCAAATAGTTTCCCACCCAATTGACACTTGGCAACAATACAAGTGTCAATCAACGTGTCAAAAATCTATTTACCAATAGCAAAGTTCAGTAGGCAAGAACCTTGCCATATGTACACTATGGTGTACACACTTTAGTTTACACATTGCGACGTGACATTACTCTGTTGGACAGTCTAAATTTAAAACAATTTTTCCATTCAATTGACACTCGAAAACATTGCAAGTGTCAAAAAAAGTGTTAAAAATCAGTGTACAAATGGCTGTTTTCCCATCCAATTGACACTGGACAAAAATGCAAGTGTCAAACAACATGTCAAAAATCAGTGTACAAATAGCAAAGTTTAATGGGTAGGAACCTTGCTACATGTACACTACGGTGAGCACTTTAGTTTACAATTTGCCATATGACATTACCCTGTTGGACAGTTTAAATTTCAAACAATTTTCCCTTTCAATTGACAATGGACGACAATGCAAGTGTCAAACAACGCGTCAAATATTAATGTATGAATAGCAATGTACAATCGGTAAGGACCTTGTAACATGTACACTATGGTGTACACTTTAGTTTACACTTTTCCATGTGACATTACCCTGTTAGACAGTTTAAATTTCAAATAGTTTTCCAATCCAATTCATGTCTGACAACAATGCAAGTGTCAAACAACGTGTCAAAAATCAGTATACAAATAGCAATGTTCAATCGTTAAGAACCATGCTACATGTACACTATGGTGTACACTTTAGTTTATGCTAAGCCACGTGACATTACCCTGTTGGATAGTTTAAATTTCAAATAGTTTTCCCGTCCAGTTGACAATAATACAAGTGTCAAACAACGTGTCAAAAATCAATGTACAAACAGTAAAGTTCAATCGACAAATATTTTACTACATGTACACCATGGTGTACACTTTAATTTACACTTTGCCACGTGACATTTCCCCCTTGGACAGTTTAAATTTCAAACTATTTCCCCATCCAATTGACACTTGACAACAATGCAAGTCCCAGACAATGTGTCAAAAATTAGTGTACAAATAGAAAAGTTCAATCGTAAAGGACCGTGCTACATGTACACTATGGTTTACACTTTAGTTTACACTTTAGACGTTACCCTATTTGACAATTTAAATTTCTGACAGTTTTCCCATCCAATTCACACTTGACAACAATGCAAGCATCAAACAACGTGTCAAAAATCAATGTACAAATAGTAAAGTTCAATGGGTAAGAACCTTGCTACATGTACACTATGGTGTACACTTTAGTATACACTTTTCCATGTGATATTACCCTGTTGGAAAGTTTAAATTTCAAATTATTTTCCCATCCAATTGACACTTGACAACAATGCAAGTGTCAAACAACCTGTCAAAAATCAGTGTACAAATAGAAAAGTTGAATCGGTAAAATCCTTGCTACATGTGCACTATGGTGTATACACTTTAGTTTACACTTTGCCACATGACCTTACCCTGCTGGACAGTTAAAATTTCTAACAATTTTTTGATCCAATTGACACTTGACAACAATGCAAGTCTCAAAAAATGTGTACAAAATCAGCGTACAAATAGCAAAGTTCAACTGGTAAGAACAATTCTACAAGTACAGTATGATGTACACTTTAGTTTACACGTTGCCATGTGACATTACCCTATCGGACAGTTTAAATTTGAAACAGTTTTCCCATCCAACTAACACTTGGCAACAGTGCAAGTGTCAAACAACATATCAAAAAATCAGTGTACAAATACCAAAGTTCATTCAGCAAGAACATGTACACTATGGTATACACACTTTAGTTTACACTTTGCCACGTAATATTACCCTGCTGGATAGTTTAAATTTCAAATAGTTTTCTCATCCAATTGACACTCGAATACAATGCAAGTTTCAAAAAACGTGTCAAAAATAAGTGTTCAAATACCAAAGTTCAATCGGTAAAAACCTTGGTGCATGTACACTATGGTGTACACTTTAGTTTACACTTTGCCACGTGACAATACCCTGTTGGGCAGTTTGAATTTCAAACAGTTTTCCCACACAATTGACACTTGACAACAATGCAAGCGTCGAACAATGTGTCAAAAATAAGTGTACAAATAGCAAAGTTCAATCTGTAAGAACCTTGCTACATGTACACTATGGTGTACAGTTTCGTTCACATTGTGCGACGTGACATTACCATGTTGGACTGTTTAAATTTCAAATAGATTTCCCATCCAATTGACACTTGACAACTATGTAAGTGTCAAACAACATGTATAAAATCAGTGTACAAATAGGAAAGTTCAATCGGTAAGGACCTTGCTACATGTACACTATGATGTACACTTTAGTTTACACTTTATCACGTGACATTACCCGATTCGACAGTATAATTTTCAAACCGTTTTCTCATCCAATTGACACTTGACAACAACGCAAGTGCCAAACAAGGTATCAAAAATTAGTGTACAAACAGTAAAGTTCTATCGGTAAGAACCTTGCTATATGTACGCTATGGTGTACACACTTTAGTTTACACTTTGCCACGTGACATTATCCTGTTGGGCAGTTTAAATTTCAGACATTTTTCCCATCCAATTGACACTTAACAACAACACAAGTGTCAAACAACGCGTTAAAAATCAGTGTCCAAATAGCAAAGTTCAATCAGTAAGAACTTTGTTAAATGTACACAATGGTACATACTTTAGTTTACACCTTTCCATGTGACATTTCCTTGTTGGGCAGTTTAAATTTCAGATAGCTTTCCCATCCAATTGACACTTGACAACAATGCAAGTGTCAAACAATGTGTCAAAAATCTGCGTACAAATAGCAAAGTTCAATCGGTAAGAACCTTGCGACATGTACACTACGGTGTACACTTTAGTTTACACTTTACCACGTACCCTGTTGGACAGTTTAAATTTAAACACAATTTTCCCATCCAATTAACACTTGACAACAATACAAGAGTCAAAAAACGTGTTAAAAATCATTGTACAAAGAGGAAAGTTCAATCGGCAAGAACCTTGCGTCATGTGCACTATGGTGTACAATTTAGTTTACACGTTGCCATGTGACATTACCCTATCGGACAGTTTAAATTTGAAACAGTTTTCCCGTCCAACTAACACTTGGCAACAGTGTAGGTGTCAAACAACATATCAAAAAATCAGTGTACAAATACCAAAGTTCATTCAGGAAGAACATGTACAATATGGTAAACACACTTTAGTTTACACTTTGCCTCGTAATATTACCCTGATGGATAGTTTAAATTTCAAATAGTTTTCCCATCCAATTGACACTCGAATACAATGCAAGTTTCAAACAACGTGTCAAAAATAAGTTTTCAAATACCAAAGTTCAATCGGTAAAAACCTTGGTGCATGTACACTATGGTGTACACTTTAGTTTACACTTTGCCACGTGACAATAACCTGTTGGGCAGTTTGAATTTCAAACAGTTTTCCCATACAATTGACACTTGACAACAATGCAAGTGTCAAACAATGTGTCAAAAAAAAAGGGTACAAATAGCAAAGTTCAATCGGTAAGAACCTTGCAACATGTACACTACGGTGTGAACTTTAGTTTACACTTAGCTGCGTGACATTACCCTATTGAACAGTTAAAATTTCAAACAGTTTTCCCATCCAATTGAGACTTGACAACAATACAAGTGTTAAACAACGTGTCGAAAATCAGGGTACAAATAGCAAAGTTCAATCGGTAAGAACCTTGCCACATGTACACTATGGTGTACACTTTAGTTTACACTTTGTCATGTGGCATTAACCTATTAGACGGTTTAAATTTTAGATAGTTTACCCATCCAATTGACACTTGACAGCAACAAAAGAGTTAATCAACATGTCAAAAATCAGGGTATGAATAGGAAAGTTCAGTCGGTAAGAACCTTGCGACATGTGCACTATGGTATACAATTTAGTTTACACTTTCCCATGCGACATTACCCTGTCGGACAGTTTAAATTTTAAACAATTTTCCCATTCAATTGACACTTGATTATAGTGCAAGTGTCAAACAACGTATCAAAAATCAGTGTATAAATACCAAAGTTCATTCGGAAAGAACATGTACACTATGGTTTACAAAATTTAGTTTACACTTTGCCACATGACATTACCCTACTAGACAGTTTAAATTTGAAACAGTTTTCTCATCCAATTGACACTTGACAACAATGCAAGTGTCACACAATGCATCAAAAATCAAAGTACGAATAGCAAAGTTCAATCCGTAAGAACCTTGCTACATGTACGCTATGGTGTAAACTTTTGTTTACACTTTGCCACGTTACATTACCCTATCGGACAATGAAAATTTCAAGTAGTTTTCCCATCCAATTGACACTTGACAACAATTCAAGTGTTAAACGTGTCAAAAATCTATGTACAATTAGCAAAGTTCAATCAGCAAGAACCTTGCGACATGCACACAATGGTGTACACTTTTGTTTACACTTTATCACGTGACATTAACCTGTTGGACTGTTTAAATTTTAAACAGTTTTCCCATCCAATTGACACTTGACAATAATGCAAGTGTCAAACAACGTGTCAAAAATAAAAGTACAAATAGCAAAGTTCAATCGGTAAGAACCTTGCTACATGTACACTATGGTGTAAACTTTAGTTTACACTTTGCCACGTGACATTACCCTCTTGGACAATTTAAATTTCAAACTATTTTTCCATCCAATTGACACTTGACAACAACGTAAGTGTCAAACATTGTGTCAAAAATTAGTTTACAAATAGCGAAGTTCAATCGGTAAGAACATTGCTACATGTACACTATGTGTAAACTTTAGTTTACACTTTTCCACGTGACATTAAAGTTTACACTTTTCCACTTGACATTACGCTATTAGACAGTTCAAATTTCAAATAGTTTTTCTATCCAATTGACACCTAACAACAATGTTGGTGTCAAACAACGTGCCAAAAATAAGTGTACAAATAGCAAAGTTCAATCGATAAGAACCTTACGACATGTGCACTATGGTGTACACTTTAGTTTACACTTTACCACGTGTCGTTACCCTACGGGACAGTTTAAATTTCAAGCAGTTTTCCCATCCAATTGACACTTGACAACAATGCATGTGTCAAAAAAGGTGTCAAAAATCAGTGTACAAATAGCGAAATTCAAATGGTAAGAACCTTCTACATTACAGTATGGTGTATACTTTAGTTTACACTTTACCACGTTACATTACTCTGTTGGACTATTTAAATTGTAAACAGTTTTCCCATCCAATTAACACTTAACAACAATGCAAGTGTCAAACAACGTGTCAAAAATCAGGGTACAAATAGCAAATTTCAATCAATAAGAGCCTTGCCACATGTACACTATGGTGTACACTTTAGTTTACACTTTGTCACGTGACATTACCCTGTTGGATGATTTAAATTTTAGATAGTTTACCCATCCAATTGACACTTGACAGCAATACAAGAGTCAAACAACATGTCAAAAATCAGGGTACAAATAGGAAAGTTCAGTCGGTAAGAACCTTACGACATGTGCACTATGGTATACACTTTAGTTTACACTTTCGCTTGCGACATTACCATATCGGACAGTTTAAATTTTAAACAATTTTCCCATTCAATTGACACCTGATAGTAGTGCAAGTGTCAAACAACGTATCAAAAATCACTGTAAAAATACCAAAGTTCATTCGGAAAGAACATATACACTATGGTTTACACACTTTAGTTTACACTTTCCCACGTGACATTATCCCGCTGGACAGTTTAAATTTCAAACAGTTTTCTCATCCAATTGACACTTGACAACAATGTAAGTGTCAAACAACATATCAAAAGTCAAAGTACGAATAGGAAAGTTCAGTCGGTAAGAATCTTGCTACATGTACGCTATGTTGTAAACTTTTGTTTACACATTGCCATGTTACATTACCCTGTCGGACAGTTAAAATTTCAAATAGTTTTCCCATCCAATTGACACTTAACAACAATTCAAGTGTTAAACGTGTCAAAAATCTGTGTACAATTAGCAAAGTTCAATCAGTAAGAACCTTGCGACATGCACACAATGGTGTACACTTTAGTTTACACTTTGCCACGTGACATTACCCTGTTGGACAGTTTAAATTTTAAACAGTTTTCCCATTCAATTGACACTTGACAATAATGCAAGTGTCAAACAAGGTGTCAAAAATAAAAGTACAAATAGCAAAGTTCAATCGGTAAAAACCTTGCTACATGTACACTATGGTGTTGACTTTTGTTTGCACTTTGCCACGTTATATTTCCCTATTGGATAGTTTAAATTTCAAATAATTTTCCTATCCAATTGACACTTGACAACAACGCAAGTGTCAAACGTGTCAAAAATCTGCATACAAATAGGAAAGTTTAATCGGTAAGAACCTTGCGACATGTACACTATGGTGTACACTTTAGTTTACACTTTGCCACGTACCCAGTTGGACAGTTTAAATTTAAAACAGTTTTTCTATCCAATTGATAGTTGACAGCAACACAAGAGTTAAACAACGTGTCAAAAATCGATGTACAAAGAGGAAAGTTCAATCGGTAAGAACCTTGCGACATGTGCACTATGGTGTATACTTTCATTTACACGTTACCATGTGACATTATCCTATCAGACAGTTTAAATTTTAAAATATTTTCCCATCCAATTAACACTTGACAACAGTGCAAGTGTCAAACAACGCATCAAAAATCAGTATACAAATACCAAAGTTCAATCGGTAAGAGCATACGCACTATGGTTTACTCACTTTAGTTTACACTTTGCCACATGACATTACCATGCTGGATAGCTTAAATTTCAAATTGTTTTCCCATCCAATTGACACTTGACAACAATGCAAGTTTTAAACAACTTGTACAAATACCAAAGTTCAATCGGTAAGAACCATGCTACATGTACACTATGGTGTACACTTTAGTTTACACTTTGCCACGTGTCATCGCCATTTTCGACAGTTTAAATTTCAAATAGATTTCCAATCCAATTGACACTTGACAACAATGTCAGTGTCAGACAACATGTCAAAAATCAGTGTAATAGCAAAGTTCAATCGGTAAGGACCTTTCTACATGTGCTCTATGGTGTACACTTTAGTTTACACTTTGTCACACAACATTACCTTGTCGGACAGTTTAATTTTTAAATAGCTTTCCCATTCAATTGACACTTAACAACAATACAAGTGTCAAAGAACATGTCAAAAATCAATTTACAAATAGCAAAGTTCAATCGACAAGAACATTGCTACATGTACACTATGGTGTACACTTGATTTACACTTCGCCACAGGACATTACCCTGCTGGACAGTTCAAATTTCAAATAGTTTTCCCATCTAATTGACACTTGGCAACAATGTAAGTGCCAAACAACGTGTCAAAAATAAGTGTACAAATAGGAAAGTTCAATTGGTAAGAACTTTGCGACATGTACACTATTGTGTACACTTTAGTTTACATTTTGTCACGTGACATTACACTATTGGACAATTTAAATTTCAAACAGCTTTCTCATCCAATTGATATTTGACTACAATGCAAGTGTGAAACAACGTGTCCAAAATCAGTGTACAAATAGCAAAGTTCTATCGGTAAGAACCTTTCTACATTACAGTGTTGTATATACTTTAGTTTACACTTTGCCACATGACATTACTCTATTGGACAATTTAAATTTCAAACAGTTTTTCCATCCAATTGACACTTGACAACAATGCAAGTGTCGAACAACATTTCAAAAATCAGTGTACAAATAGCAAAGTTCAATCGATAAGAACCTTCCCACATGTACACTATGGTATACACTTTAGTTTATACTTTGCCACGTGACATTACCCTGTTGGACAGTTTAAATTTTAAACAGTTTTCCCATCCAGCTGACACTTGAAAAAAATGCAAGTGTCAAACAACCTGTCAAAAATAAGTGTACAAATATCAAAGTTCAATAGGTAAGAACCTTGCTACATGTACGCTATGGTATACACTTTAGTTTACACTTTGCCACGTACCCTATTGGACAGTTTAAATTTCAAACAGTTTTTCCATCCAATTGATACTTGACAATAGTGCAAGTGTCAAATAACGTGTTAAAATCAGTTTGCAAATAGTATAGTTCAATCGGTAAGAACATTGCTATATGTACACTATGGGGTACACTTTATTTTACACTTTGCCACGTGACATTACGCTGTTGGATAGTTTAAATTTCAAACAATTTTTTCATCCAATTAACACTTAACTACAATGAAAGTGTGAAACAACGTGTCCAAAATCAGTGTACAAATAGCAAAGTTCAATGGTAAGAACCTTGCAACTTGTACACTATTGTGTACACTTTAGTTTATACATTGCCACGTGACGTTGCCCTGTTGGACATTTTAAATTTCAAAAAGTTTTCCCATCCAATTGACACCTGACAACAACGCAAGTGTCAAAAAACGTGTCAAAAATCTATGTACAAATAGCAAAGTTCAATCGGTAAAAACCTTTCTACATTACAGTATGGTGTATACTTTAGTTTACCCGTTGCGACGTGACATTGCTCTGTTGGACAGTTTAAATTTCAAACAGTTTTCCCATCCAGTTAACACATGACAACAATGCAAGTGTCAAACAACATTTCAAAAATCAGTGTACAAATAGCAAAGTTCAACCGGTAATAACCTTGCCACATGTACACTATGGTGTACACTTTAGTTTAGACTTTGCTACGTGACATTACCCTATTGGACAGTTGAAATTACAAACAGTTTTCCCATCCAATTGACACTTGACAACAATGCAAGTGTCAAACAACGTGTCAAAAATTAGTGTACAAATAGCAAAGTTCAATCGATAAGAACATTGCCACATGTACACTATGGTGTACACTTCAGTTTACAATTTGCTAGGTGACATTACCCTGCTGGACAGTTTAAATTTTAAATAGTTTTCTCATTCAACTAACACTTGACAACAATGCAAGAGTCAAAAAACAGTGTACAAATAGGAAAGTCCAATAGTAAAGAACCTTGAGACATGTGCACTCTGGTGTACACTTTAGTTTACACTTTGCCACGCGACATTTCCCATTCAAACAGTTTAAATTTTAAACAGTTTTCCCATTCGATTGATGCCTGACTATAGTGCAAGTGTCAAACAACGTATCAAAAATAAGTGAACAAATACCAAAGTTCAATCGACAAGAACATGTACACTATGGTTTACACACTTTGCCACGTGACATTACCCAGCTGGACAATTTAAATTTCGAACGGTTTTCCCATCCAATTGACACTTGACAAAAATGTAAGTTTCAAACAACGTGTCAAAAATAAGTGTACAAATACCAAAGTTCAATTGGTAAGAACCTTGTAACATGTACACTATGGTGTACACTTTAGTTTACACTTTGCCACATGACATTACCCCGTTAGGAAGTTCAAATTTTAAATAGTTTTCCCATACAATTGACACTTAGCAACAATGCAAGTATCAAACAACGTGTCAAAAATAAGTGCACAAATAGTAAAGTTCAAACGGTAATAACCTTGCTACTGGTACACTACGCTGTACACTTAAGTTTACACTTTGCCACTTGACATTACCCTATTGGACAATTTAAATTTCAAATAGTTTCTCCATCCAATTAACACTTGACAACAATGTAAGTGTCATACAACGCGTCAAAAATCAATGTACAAATAACAAAGTTCAATCGGTAAGAACATTGCTATAGGTACACCATGGTGTACACTTTAGTTTACACTTTGCTACGTGGCATTACGCTATTGGACAGTTAAAATTTCAAATAGCTTTTTCATCCAATTGACACCTGACAACAATGCAAGTGTCAAACAACGTGTCAAAAATAAGTGTACAAATAACAAAGTTCAATCGGTAAGAACCTTACTACATGTACATTATGGTGTACACTTTAGTTTACACTTTGCCACGTACCCTATTGGATAGTTTAAATTTCAAAGACAATTTTCTCATCCAATTGACACTTGACAACAATGCAAGTGTCAAACAACGCGTCAAAATCAGTGTACAAATAGCAAAGTTCAATCGGTAAGAACCTTGCTGCATGTACACTATGGTGTGTGATTTAGTTTACACTTTGCCACGTAACAATTACACTGTTGGACAATTTAAATTTCAAACAGTCTTCCCATCCAATTGACACTTCACTACAATGCAAGTGTGAAACAACGTGTTCAAAATTAGTGTAGAAATAGCAAAGTTCAATGGTAAGAACCTTGCTACTTGTACACTATTATGTACACTTTAGTTTACACTTTTTCACGTGTCATTACCCTGTGGGACAGTTTAAATTTCAAACAGTTTTCCCATCCAATTGACACTTGACAAGAATGCAAGTGTCAAAAAACGTGTCAAAAATTAGCGTACAAATAGAAAAGTTCAATCGGCAAGAACCTTCCTACACGTACACTATGGTGTAAACTTTTATTTACACTTTGCCACATTACATTACCCTGTCGGACAGTTAAAATTTCAAATAGTTTTCCCATCCAATTAACACTTGACAACAATGCAAGTGTCAAACGTGTCAAAAATCTGTGTACAAATAGCAAAGTTCAAACAGGAAGAACCTTGCGACATGTACACTATGTTGTATACTTTAGTTTACACTTTGCCACGTGACATTACCCTGTTAGACAATTTAAATTTTAAACAGTTTTCACATCCAATTGACAGTTGACAATAATACAAGAGTCAAACAATGTTTCAAAAATCAGTGTACAAATCGAAAAGTTCAATCGGTAAGAACCTTGTGACATGTGCACTATGGTGTACACTTTAGTTTACACTTTGCCACGTGACATTACCCTGTCAGATAGTTTAAATTTTAAATAGTCTTCGCATTCAATTGACACTTAACAATAGTGCAAGTGTCAAACAACGTATCAAAAATCAGTGAACAAATACCAAAGTTCATTCGACAAGAACATGTACACTATGGTTTACACACTTTAGTTCACACTTTGCCACGTGATATTACCCTGCTGGACAGTTTAAATTTCAAATAGTCTTCCCATCCAATTAAAACTTGAATACAGTGCAAGTTTCAGACAACGTGTCAAAAATAAGAGTTCAAATACTAAAGTTCAATCGGTAAAAACCTTGATGCATATACACTATGGTGTACACTTTAGTTTACACTTTGCCACGTGACAATACCCTATTGGGCAGTTCGAAGTTCAAATAGTTTCCCTATACAATTGACACTTGATAACAATGCAAATGTCAAACAATGTGTCAAAAATAAGTGTTCAAATAGCAAAGTTCAATCGGTAAGAACCTTGCAACATGTACACTACAGTGTAAACTTTAGTTTACACTTTGCCACATAACATTACCCTATTGGACAGTTTAAATTTCAAACAGTTTTCCCATCCAATTGACACTTGACAACAATGCAAGTGTCAAACAATGTGTCAAAAATCAATGTACAAATAGCAAAGTTCAATCGGTAAGAACGTTGCAACATGTACACTACGGCGTACACACTTTAGTTTACACCTTGCCACGTGACATTACCCTGCTGGAAGGTTTAAATTTCAAATAGTTTTTCAATCCAATTAACACTTGACAACAATGCAAGTGTCAAACAACTTGTTAAAAATAAGTGTGCGAATTGCAAAGTTCAATCGGTAAGAACCTTGCAACATGTACCTATGGTGTACCCTTTAGTTTACACTATACCACATGTCATTACCCTGCTGGACTGTTTAAATTTCAAAGCATTTTCCAATCAAATTGACACTTGACAATAATGCAAGTGTCAAACAACGTATCAAAAATCAGTGTACAAATAGCAAAGTTCAATCGGTAAGAACCTTGCGACATGTACAATATGGTGTGTGCACTTTAGTTTTCACCTTGCCACGTGACATTACCCTGTTGGACCATTTAAATTTCAAATAGTTTTCCCATCAAATTGACACTTGAAAACAATGCAAGTGTCAAACAACTTGTCAAAAATCAATGTACAAATAGCAAAGTTCAATCGGTAAGAAGCTTGCGACATGCACACTATGGTGTACACTTTAGTTTTCACCTTGCCAGGTGACATTACCCTGTTGGACAGTTTATATTTCAAATAGTTTTCCCATCCAATTGACACTTGACAACAATGCAAGTGTCAAGCAACGTATCAAAAATCACTGTACAAATTCTAAAGTTCAATCGGTAAGAACCTTACAACATGTACACTATGGTGTGCACACTTTAGTTTACACTTTACCACGTGACATTGCCCTGCTGGACAGCTTAAATTTCAAAAGGTTTTCCCATCCAATTGACACTTGACAACATCGCAAGTGTCATACAACATGTCAAAAATGAGTGTACAAATACCAAAGTTCAATCGTTAAGAACCTTGTGATATTTACACTATGGTGTACACTTTAGTTTACACTTTGCCACGTCACATAACCCTGCCGGACAGTTTCAATTTCAAATATTTTTTCCATCCAATTGAAATTTGACAAAAATGCAAGTGTCAAACAACATGTCAAAAATGAGTGTACAGATAGCAAAGCTCAATCGTTAAGAACCTTGGGATATGTACACTATGGTGTACACTTTAGTTTACACTTTACCACATCACATAACCCTGTTGCACAGTTTCAGTTTCAAATATTTTTTCCATCCAATTGAAATTTGACAAAAATTTAAGTGTCAAACAACATGTCAAAAATGAGTGTACAAATAGCAAAGTTCAATTGTTAAGAACCTTGCGACATGTACACTATGGTGTATACTTTAGTTTACACTTTGCCACGTCATATAACCCTGTTGGACAGTTTGAATTTCAAATATTTTTCCCATCCAATTGACACTTGACAAAAATGCAAGTGTCAAACAACGTGTCCAACAAATAGCAAAGTTCAATCTATAAGAACCTTGCGACATGTAAACTTTGGTGTACACACTTTAGTTTACACCTTGCCACGTGACATTATCCTACTGCACATTTTAAATTTCAAACAGTTTTCCCATTCAATTGACACTTTACAACAATTCAACTGTCAAACAACGCATCAAAAATCGGTGTACAAATAGCAAAGTTCAATCGATAAGGACCTTACGACATGTACACTTTGGTGTACACACTTTAGTTTACACCTTACCACGTGACATTTCCCTGCTGAACAGTTTAAATTTCAAACAGTTTTCCCATACAATTGACACTTGGCAACAATGCAAGTGTCAAAAAACGTGTCAAAAATCAGTGTACAAATAGCAAAGTTCAATCGGTAAAGATCTTACTATATGTACACTATGGTATACACTTTAGATTATACTTCGCCACATGACATTATCCTATTGGGCAGTTTAAATTTCAAACAGTTTTCCCATCTAATTGACACTAGAAATAATGCAAGTGTCAAACAACCTGTCCAAAATTTGTGTACAAATAGCAAAGTTCAATTGGTAAGAATCTTGTTATATCTACACTATAGTGCACCCTTTAGTTTACACTTTGCCACGTGTCATTACCCTGTTGAAGAGTTTAAATTTCAAACAATTTTCCATTCCAATTGACACTTGACAACAACGCAAGTGTCAAACAACGTACCAAAAATTAGTGTGCAAATAGCAAAGTTCAATCGGTAAGAACCTTGCTACATTTACACTATGGTGTACACACTTTAGTTTACACTTTGCGACGTGACATTACCCAGTTGGACAATTTAAATTTCAAGCCTGCTTTCCCATCCAATTAACACTTGATAAAAATGTAAGCGACAAACAACGTATGAAAAATCCGTGCACAAATAGCAAAGTTCAATCTGTAAGAACTTGGCGACATGTACACTATGGTGTACACTTTGTTTTACACTTTACCATGTGACATTATCCTGTTGGATAGTTTAAATTTATATAGCAAAGTTTAATCGGTAAGAACCTTGCCACATGTACACTATAGTGTACACTTTAGTTTTCACTTTGTCACGTGACATTACCCTATTGGACGGTTTAAATTTTAAATAGTTTTCCCATCCAATTGACACTTGACAACAATACAAGAGTCAAACAATGTGTTAAAAATCAAGGTACAAATAGGAAAGTTCAGTCGATAAAAACCTTGCGACATGTGCACTATGGTATACACTTTAGTTTAAAATTTTGCACGCGACATTACCCTATCTGGCAGTTTAAATTTTAAATAGTTTTCCCATTCAATTGACACTTGATAATAGTGCAAGTGTCAAATAACGTATCAAAATCAGTGTACAAATACCAAAGTTCATTCGGAAAGAACATGTACAATGTGCTTTGCACACTTTAGTTTACACTTTGCCACGTGACATTACCCTGCTGGACAGTTTAAATTTTAAACAGTTTTCCCACCCAATTGACACTTGACAACAATGCAAGTTTCAAACAACGTGTCAAAAATAAGTGTACAAATACCAAAGTTCAAACGGTAAAAACCTTGCTACATGTACACTATGGTGTACACTTTAGTTTACAGTTTGCCATGAGACAATACCCTGTTGGTCAGTTCAAATTTCAAACATTTTTCTCATACAATTGACTCTTGAAAACAATGCAAGTGTCAAACAACGTATCAAAAATAAGTGTACAAATAGCAAAGTTTAATCGATAAGAACCTTGCAACATGTACACTACGTTGTAAACTATAGTTTACACTTTGCAATAAGACATTACCCTATTGGATAGTTTAAATTTCAAACAGTTTTCCCATCCAATTGACACTTGACAACAATGCAAGTATCAAACAACGTGTCAAAAATCAATGTACAAATAGCAAAGTTCAATCGGTAAGAACCTACTACATGTACACTATGGTGTTAACCTTTGTTCACACTTTGCCACGTTACATTGCCCTATCAGACGGTTTAAATTTCAAGTAGTTTTCCCATCCAATTGACACTTGACAACAATGCAAGTGACAAACGTGTTAAAAATCTGTGTACAATAACAAGGTTCAATCGGTAAGAACCTTGCGACATATACACTATAGTGTACACTTTAGTTTACACTTTGCCACGTGAAATTACCCTGTTGGACAGTTTAAATTTTAGACAGTTTTGCCATTCAATTGACACTTGACAATAATACAAGAGCCAAACAACATGTCTAAAATCAGTGTACAAATAGGAAAGTTCAATGGGTAAGAACCTTACGACATGTGCACAATGATGTACAATTTAGTTTACACTTTACCACGCGACATTACCCTGTCGGACTGTTTAAATTTTAAACAATTTTTCGATTCAAGTGACACTTGACAACAGTGCAAGTGTCAAACAACGTATCAAAAATTAGTGTACAAATACCAAAGTTCAATCGGCAAGAACATGTACAATATGGTTTACATACTTTAGTTTACACTTTGCCACGTGATATTACACTGTTGGACAGTTTCAATTTCAAATAGTTTTCCCATCCAATTGACACTTGACAACAATGCAAGTTTCAAACAACGTGTTAAAAATAAGTGTTCAAATACTAAAGTTCAATCAATAAAAACCTTGGTGCATGTACACTATGGTGTACACTTTAGTTTACACTATGCCACGTGACAATATCCTGTTGGGCAGTTCAAATTTCAAACAGTTTTTCCATACAATTGACACTTGACAACGATACAAGTGTCAAACAATGTGTCAAAAATAAGTGTACAAATAACAAAGTACAATCGGTTACAGCCTTGCAACATGTACACTACGGTGTAAACTTTAGCTTACACTTTGCCACGTGACATTACCCTATTGGACAGTTCAAATTTCAAACAGTTTTCTAATCCAATTGACACTTGACAACAATGCAATTGTCAACCAACGTGTCAAAAATCAGTGTACAAATAGCAATGTTCAATCGGTAAGAACCTTGCTACATGTACACTAAGGTGCAGACTTTTGTTTACACTTTCCCACGTTACATTACCCCATTGGACAGTTTAAATTGACACTTGAAAACAATACAAATGTCAAATGTGTCAAAAATCTACGTACAAATAACAAAGTTCAACCGGTAAGAGCCTTGCGACATATACACTATGGTGTACACTTTAGTTTACAGTTTGCCACGTACCCTAATGGACAGTTTAAATTTAAAACAATTTTCCCATCCAATTGACATTTGACAACAATACAAGAGTCAAACAACGTGTCAAAAATCAGTGTACAAAGAGGAAAGTTCAATCAGTAAGAACCTTGCGACATGTGCACTATGGTGTACACTTTAGTTTACACGTTGCCATGTGACATTACCCTGTTGAACAATTTAAATTTTAAACAATTTTCCAATCCAATTAATACTTGACAATAGTGCAATTGTCAAACAATGCATCAAAAATCAGTGTACAAATACCAAAGTTCAATCGGTAAGAACATGCACACTATGGTTTACTCACTTTAGTTTACACTTGGCACGTGACATTACCCTGCTGGACAGCTTAAATTTCAAACAGTTTTTCTATCCAATTGACACTTGACAACAATGCAAGTTTTAAATAACGTGTCAAAAAATAGTGTACAAATATCAAAGTTCAATGGGTGAGAACCATACTACATGTACACTATAGTATACACTTTAATTTACACTTTGCCACGTGTCATCGCCATGTTCGACAGTTTAAATTTCAAAGAGATTTTCAATCCAATTGACACTTGACAAAAATGTAAGTGTCAAACAACGTGTCAAAAATCAGTGTAATAGCAAAGTACAATCGGTAAGGACCTTTCTACATGTGCTCTATGGTGTACACTTTAGTTTACACTTTGCCATACGACATTATCCTGTCGGACAGTTTAAATTTTAAACAATTTTTCCATTCAATTGACACTTGACAACAATACAAATGTCAAACAACGTGTCAAAAATTAGTGTACAAATAGCAAAGTTCAATCAGCAAGAACATTGTTACATGTACACTATGGTGTAAACTTAATTTTCACTTTGCCACATGACATTACCCTGTTGGGCAGTTCAAATTTCAAATAGTTTTTCCATCCAATTGACACTTGACAATAATGCAAGTGTTAAACAACGTGTCAAAAATAGGTGTACAAATAGGAAAGTTCAATTGGTAAGAACTTTGCTACATGTACACTACGGTGTTAGTTAACACTTTGCGACGCACCCAGTTGGATAGGTTAAATTTCAAACAAATTTCCCATCTAATTGACACTTGACAATAATGCAAGTGTCAAACAATGTGTAAAAATCAGTGTACAAATAGCAAAGTTCAATCGGTGAGAACCTTGCTAAATGTACACTATGGTGTACACTTTAGTTTACACTTTGCCATGTGACATTATCCTGTTGGATAGTTTACAAATTTCAAACAGTTTTTCCATCCAATTAACACTTGACAACAATACAAGTGTCAAACAACGTGTCAAAAATCATTTTACAAATAGCAATGTTCAATCGGTAAGAACTTTGCAATGTGTACGCTATGGTGTAAACTTTAGTTTACACTTTGCCACGTGACATTACACTATTGGACAGTTTAAATGTCAAATAGTTTTCTCATCCAATTGACACTTGACTACAATGCAAGTGTGAAACAACGTGCCCAAAATCAACGTATAAATAGCAAAGTTCAATCAGTTGGAACCTTGCTACATGTACCCTATTGTGTACACTTTAGTTTACACTTCGCCACGTGTCGTTACCCTGTTGGACAATTTAAATTTCAAATAGTTTTCTTATCCAATTGACACTTGACAACAATGCAAGTGGCAAAAAAGTGTCAAAAATCAGTGTACAAATAGCAAAGTTCAATCAAGTAGAACGTTGCTACATTACACTATGGTGTACCCTTTAGTTTACACTTTGCCACGTGTCATTACCCTCTTGGACAGTTTAGATTTCAAACAATTTTCCAATCCGATTGACACTTGACAACAATACAAGTGTCAAACAACGTATCAAAAATCAGTGTAGAAATAGCAAAGTTCAATCAGTAAGAACCGTGCGACATGTACACCATGGTATACACTTTAGTTTTCACCTTGCCACGTGACATCACCTTGTTGGACAGTTTAAATTTCAAATAGTTTTCCCATCTGATTGACACTATGCGAGGGTCAAACAATGTGTTAAAATTTCATGTACAAATAGCAAAGTTCAATCAATATCGAACCTTGCGACATGTACACTATGGTGTACACTTTAGTTTTCACCTTGCCACGTGACATTACCCTATTGGACAGTTTTAATTTCAAATAATTTTCCCATCCAATTGACACTTGACAACAATGCAAGTGTCAAACAACGTGTTAAAAATTAGTTTACAAATTCTAAAGTTCAATCGGTAAGAACCTTACGTCATGTACACTATGGTGTGCACACTTTGATTTACACTTTACCACGTGACATGGCCCTACTGGACAGTTTAAATTTGAAAAAGTTTTCCCATCCAATTGACACTTGACAACATTGCAAGTGTCAAACAACATGTCAAAAATGAGTGTACAAATAGCAAACTTCAATCGTTAAGAACCTTGCAACATGTACACTATGGTGTATACTTTAGTTTTCAATTTGCCACGTCACATAACCCTGTTGGATAGTTTCAATTTTAAATATTTTTTCCATCCAATTGATACTTGACATCAATGCAAGTGTCAAACAACGTGTTAAAAATTAGTGAACAAATACCAAAGTTCAATCGGTAAGAACCTTGCGACATATACACTATGGTGTACATTTTATTTTACACTTTGCCACGTCACATAACCCTGTTGGACAGTTTTAATTTCAAATATTTTTTCCATCCAATTGACACTTGACAACAATGCAAGTGTCAAACAACGTGTCAAAAATTCAATCGGTAAGAGCCTTGCAACATGTACACTTTGGTGTACACACTTTAGTTTACACCTTGTCACATGACATTACCCGACTCGACAACTTAAATTTCAAATAGTTTTCTCATCCAATTGACACTTGACAACAATGCAAGTGTCAAACAACGTGTCAAAAATCATTATACAAATAGCAAAGTTCAATCAGTAAGAACCTTGTTACATGTACACTATGGTGTACCCTTTAGTTTACACTTTGCCACGTGTCATTACCCTGTTGGACAGTTTAAATTTCAAATAGCTTTCCAATCCAATTAACACTTGACAACGATGCAAGTGTCAAAAAATGTGCCAAAAATCAGTGTACAAATAGCAAATTTCAATCGGTAAGGACCTTGCTACATGTACACTATAGTGT
This sequence comes from Olea europaea var. sylvestris, assembly GCF_002742605.1. Lineage (NCBI taxonomy): Eukaryota > Viridiplantae > Streptophyta > Magnoliopsida > Lamiales > Oleaceae > Olea > Olea europaea. The sequence continues at coordinate 141,603 of NW_019239004.1, forward strand.
ACACTTTAGTTTACACTTCGCCACGTGTCGTTACACTGTTGGACAGTTTAAATTTTAAATAGTTTTCTTATCCAATTGACACTTGACAACAATGCAAGTGGCAAAAAACGTGTCAAAAATCAATGTACAAATAGCAAAGTTCAATCAGGTAGAACGTTGCTACGTTACACTATGGTGTACCCTTTAGTTTACACTTTGCCACGTGTCATTACCCTCTTGGACAGTTTAGATTTCAAACAGCTTTCCAATCCGATTGACACTTGACAACAATGCAAGTGTCAAACAACGTATCAAAAATCAGTGTAGAAATAGCAAAGTTCAATCAGTAAGAACCGTGCGACATGTACACTATGGTGTAAACTTTTGTTTTCACCTTGCCACGTGACATTACCTTGTTGGACAGTTTAAATTTCAAATAGTTTTCCCATCCAATTGACACTATGCGAGTGTCGAACAACGTGTCAAAAATTCGTGTACAAATAGCAAAGTTCAATCAATATCGAACCTTGCGACATGTACACTATGGTGTACACTTCAGTTTTCAACTTGCCACGTGACATTACCCTGTTGGACAGTTCTAACAAATAATAAGATTAGGACTAATTGAAAATTATGACGTTACTCACAATTGAGTCTAAATTTAAAAATAAAATAATCAAATGCTATTAAACATTCTAGTGTTCCTAAAAATTAAAGTACTTCATGATGAAGATCCATTGGTCCAATTGCACATCCATCCACCGCTGTCCAGCATACTAATTTTTACCTGAAAATTGAAAATAAAGAGGGATGAGTATAACGAATTATACTCAATGAGATGCTTGCTACTCCACATTCAAATCAAACGTGAAATTATGTATAAATTATCTTGCCAACATAACATGAGAATTATCACACCATGACAAATGATAATTCAAGCAAGCGCTGCAAAATAACGTGAAGGCTAAATTATGCCTTAAAATGTATAATGATTTCTCCCGAAGGAGCCCTGAACTGAAGTAACTAAATCCATACATAACAACGTATTTGAAAGATGTGGAAAAATGACTAATAGCACTAAGCACCTCACCTTTTGAAGATGAACGTGGAAAAACAAAATTGCAGAAAACGTGATTTTTTTATTGCAATTCCAAAGCCTTAAAAGCCTTAATAATATGGAGAAATATTTTAATGAGAGGAGAGAATAAAGACGTGCAGAAGCAGTCTGCAGAAAGAGGACTTAATTACTGAATGCTTAAAGTCCCGATTTATGTCAATATATACTAAAATAAGGGACAGGGACCGTAGGGTAGTAGCCATGTTAGGATTTATTGCGGCAGTAGAGTTCAACCTAGGTTTAAGTTCTTAATTCCCAGCTGTGCTCTTCCCAAAATTTGGACTGGTCTTCTATTTTGATGAATCTGATTGTTTATTGGTTTTGATAAGTTCTAAATCAACAACTATTATAATAAAGAGACTTTATCCTTTGCACACGTGAATATTAGGATAAATTGAGTCTCCTAATAGAATTAAATAACTAATATTTTATGCATGGTAATAAAATATTAACCATAAACTCAATTAATTAGGTAATAGACTACATAGATATTATGAGGAGTTTGTTAGGAACTGAAGTAATTAATGGCATGCACAGGCAGGATAAACTTGCTATGGCAGAAGAATTTATTTAATTTTTAAGTTCTCAAATTTCCGTGCTCACATCCTAGAAATTGGTTTGGACTCCTAGACTCCTATATAATTTGATTGGAGATTGACTATTTGTTTTGATAAGTTTCAAATCCAATACAATTTTAATAAGGAGACACAATGACTGCATATCCTGTCAACGCGTGGAAAAGTAAGGCAAATTGGTCTCCTAATTGCATATATTATACTTGTTTTATTCTAACACAAACACACAACTTAAATAAATAACTAATTAATCTCCAATAAAAAAATAATGGCAAAATGTTACCAATGCGTACAAATTAGCTAGTTTAATTAATTAAGGTTCTAATTATTCTAATACTAAAATTATTAGAAAACCTTATCATAAATAAAATCCTACAAGATTAAGGATTCCCAATTAGTTTCTATTATAATTAAAATAGATTTGTATTACAAAGTAACTAGTAATTATCACAAACAATTAGCCTGACAAGTAATAAAAATTGACGTTCACTTACCTTAATTAGCAAGGATATTCCCTTAATTATAATTTTTCATCAACTTCTTTAGACGGCCATAACTCGAGTTTAACTTATCCAATTTAACTTCTTCTCGAGTCCATAATTCATAATTTATTACGAGCTTCAAAATGAGCCCAATATTGATATGATAATACTTGCTCCTATAATAGTTAACTATTTGGCCCATTTAATAAAAGTATAAATTTTTATATTTATTTTCACTTTGGGCCCTCAACTATGAAGATATTCATTTACATCCAAATTAACTATAGAGATAACAAATTAATTTGCATAAGGACTTATTTGAACATTACATTTCTATTAAATGGCAATTATATGCAAACCAAAAATTTGGGATTCTACATACACTATGGTGTGCACACTTTGGCTTACAATTTACCACGTGACATTGCCCTACTTGACAGTTTAAATTTCAAAAAGTTTTCCTATCCAATTGACACTTGACAAAATTGCCAAGTGCCAAACAACGTGTCAAAAATCAGTGTACAAATAGCAAAATTCAACCGTTAAGAACCTTGCGACATGTACACTATGGTGTAGACTTTAGTTTACACTTTGCCATGTAATATTATCCTGTTGGACAGTTTAAATTTCAAACAATTTTTCCCTCCAACTGACACTTGACAACAATGCAAGAATCAAACAACGCGTCAAAAATTAATGTACGAATAACAAAGTTCAATAGGTAAGAACATTGCTACATCTACACTCTGTCGTACACACTTTAGTTTACACATTGCCACGTGACATTACCCTATTGAAAAGTTTAAAATTCAAACAGTTTTCCCATTCAATTGACACTTGACAACAATTCAAGTGTCAATCAACGTGTCAAAAATCAGTGTACAAATAGCAAAGTTCAATCGGTAAGAACCTGGCGACACGTACACTACGTTGTACACTTTATTTTACACTTTGCCACATGACATTACCTTGTTGGACAGTTTAAATTTTAAACAGTTTCCCCAACCAATTGACACTTGACAACATTGCATGTGTCAAACAACGTGTCAAATATCAGTGTACGAATAGCAAAGTTCAACAAGTAAGAACCTCGCTACATCCATACATTGGCGTACACACTTAGTTTACACATTGCCACGTGACATTACCCTATTGGAAAGTTTAAATTTCAAACAGTTTTCCCGTCCAATTGACACTTGACAACAATTCAAGTGTCAATCAAAGTGTCAAAAATCAGTGTAAAAATAGCAAAGTTCAAATTGTAAGAACCTTGCGACATGTACACTATGGGGTGCACTTTAATTTTCACCTTGCCACGTGACATTACACTGCTGGACAGTTTAAATTTCAAACAGTTTTTTCATCCAATTGACACTTGACAGCAATGCAAGTGTCAAACAACGTGTCAAAAACAAGTGAACAAATAGCAAATTTCAACTGGTAAGGACCTTGCTACATGTACACTATGTTGTACACTTTATTTACACTTTGCCACGTGACATTACCATGTTGGACAGTTTAAATTTAAAATTCTTTTGGCTTCCAATCGACACTTGACGACAATGCAAGTGTCAAACAACGTGTCAAAAATCAGAGTACAAACAGCAAAGTTCAATCGGTAAGATCCTTGCTACATGTACACTATGGTGTATACTTTAGTTTACACTTTGCCACGTGACATTACGCTATTGGACAATTTAAGTTTCAAAGTTTTTTCACATCCAATTGACACTTGACAACATTGCAAGTGTCAAACAACGTGTTGAAAATTAGTGTACAAATAGCAAAATTCAATCGGTAAGGACCTCACTACATGTACACTATGTTGCACACTTTAGTTTACACCTAACCACATGACATTACACTATTGGACAATTTAAATTTTAAACAGTTTTCCAATCCAATTGACACTTGACTACAATGCAAGTGTGAAACAACATGTCCAAAATCAGTGTACAAATAAAAAGTTCAATCGGTAAGAACCTTACTAAATATACACTTTGTTGTACACTTTAGTGTACACTTTACCACGTACCCTGTTGGACAGTTTTACTTTCAAACAGGTTTCCCATCCTATTGACACTAGAAATCAAAGCAAGTGTCAAACAACGTGTCAAAAATCAGTGTACAATTATCAAAGTTCAATCGGTAAGAACCTTGCAACATGTACACTATGGTGTACACTTTAGTTTACCTTTGCCACATGACATTACCTTATTGGACAGTTTAAATTTCAAATAGTTTTTCCATCCAATTGACACTTGACAACAATGCAAGATTCAAACAACGTGTCAAATATCAGTGTACAAATAGCAAGTTTTAATCGCTAAGAACCTTGCAACATGTACACGACGGTGTACACTTTAGTTTACACTTTTCCACGTGACATTACCCTGTTGGACAGTTTAAATTTCAAATAGTTTTCCCATCCAATTGACACTTGACAACAATGCAAGTGTCAAACAACGTGTCAAAAATCAGTGTACGAATAGCAAAGTTTAATTGATAAAAACATTGCGACGTGTACACTATAGTGTACACACTTTAGTTTACATCTTGCCACGTAACATTATCCTGTTGGACAGCTTAAATTTCAGACAGTTTTCCCATCCTATTGACACTTGACAACAATGCAAGTGTCAAACAACGTGTAGAAAATCAGTGTACAAATATCAAAGTTCAATCGGTAAGAACCTTGCGACATATACACTATGGTGTACACACTTTGGTTTACACTTTGCCACGTGATATTCCCCCACTGGACAATTTAAATTTCAAAAAAATTTCCCGTCTGATTGACACTTGACAACGTTCCAACTGTCAAACAATGTGTCAAAAATCAGTGTACAAATAGCAAGGTTCAATCGTTAAGAACCTTTCGACATGTAAACTACGGTGTATACTTTAGTTTACACTTTGTCACGTAACATTACCCTGTTCGACCGTTTAAATTTCAAATAGTTTTCCCATCCGATTGACACTTAACAACAATGTAAATGTCAAACAACATGTCAAAATTTAGGGTACAAATAACAATGTTCAATCGGTAAGAACCATGCGACATGTACACTATGGTTTACACACTTTAATTTACACCTTGCCACGCGACATTACCCTACTGGACAATTGAAATTTCAAGTAGTTTTCCTATCCAATTGACACTCGATAACAGTGTAAGTGTCAAACAACGTGTCAAAAATCAGGGTACAAATAACAAAGCTCAATCTGTAAGAAACTTGCAACATGTACACTATGAAGTACACTTTAGTTTACAGTTTGCCATGTGACATTAATCGGTTGGACGGATTAAATTTCAAATAGTTTTTTCATCCAATTGACACTTGACAACAATACAACTGTCAAGTAACGTGTCTAAAATCAGTGTGCAAGTAGTAAAAGTTCAATGGGCAGGAACCTTTCTACATGTACACTATGGTGAATACTTTAGTTTACACTTTGCCACGTGACATTACCCTGTTGGACAGTTTAAATTTCAAATAGTTTTTCCATCCAATTGACACTTGACAATAATGCAAGTGTCATTTAACGTGTCAAAAAATAGTGCACGAATAGCAAAGTTCAATCGATAAGAACCTTGCGACATGTACACTATGGTGCACAGACTTTAGTTTACACCTTGCCACGTGATATTACTGTGTTGGACAGTTCAAATTTCAAACAGTTTTCCCGTCCAATTGACACTTGACAACAATTCAAGTGTCAATCAACATGTCAAAAATCAGTGTAAAAATAGCAAAGTTCAATCAGTAAGAACCTTGCGACATGTACACTATGGGGTGCACTTTAGTTTTCACCTTGTCACGTGACATTACACTGTTGGACAGTTTAAATTTCAAATTGTTTTTTCGTCCAATTGACACTTGACAACAATGCAAGTGTCAAACAATGTGTCAAAAACAAGTGAAAAAATAGCAAATTTCAATTGGTAAGGACCTTGCTACATGTACACTATGGTGTACACTTTATTTACACTTTGCCACGTGACATTACCCTGTTGGGTAGTTTAAATTTAAAATTCTTTTCGCTTCCAATTGACACTTGACGACAATGTAAGTGTCAAACAACGTGTCAAAAATCAGAGTACAAACAACAAAGTTCAATCGGTAAGAACCTTGCTACATGTACACTATGGTGTATACTTTAGTTTACACTTTGCCACGTGATATTACGCTATTGGACAGTTTAAGTTTCAAAGATTTTTCTCATCCAATTAACACTTGACAACAATGCAAGTGTCAAACAACGTGTTGAAAATTAGTGTACAAATAGCAAAATTCAATCGGTAAGGACCTCACTACATGTACACTATGTTGTACACTTTAGTTTACACCTTGCCACGTGACATTACACTATTGGACAATTTAAAATTTAAACAGTTTTCCAATCCAATTGACACTTGACTACAATCCAAGTGTGAAACAACGTGTCCAAAATCATTGTACAAATAACAAAATTCAATCGGTAAGAACCTTGCTAAATGTACACTTTGTTGTATACTTTAGTTTACACGTTACCACGTACCCTGTTGGACAGTTTTACTTTCAAACAGATTTCCCATCCTATTGACACTAGAAATCAAAGCAAGTGCCAAACAACGTGTAAAAAATCAGTGTACAATTAGCAAAGTTCAATCGGTAAGAACCTTGCAACATTTACACTAAGGTGTACACTTTAGTTTACCTTTGTCACGTGACATTACCCTATTGGACAGTTTAAATTTCAAATAGTTTTTCCATCCAATTAACACTTGACAACAATGCAAGATTCAAACAACGTGTCAAATATCAGTGTACAAATAGCAAGGTTCAATCGCTAAGAACCTTGCAACATGTACACTGTGGTGTACACTTTAGTTTACACTTTTCCACGTGACATTACCTTGTTGGACAATTTAAATTTCAAACAGTTTTCCCATCCAATTAACACTTGAGAACAATGCAAGTGTCAAACAACATGTCAAAAATCAGTGTACGAATGGCAAAGTTCAATCGGTAAGAACATTGCGACATGTACACTATAGTGTACACACTTTAGTTTACATCTTGCCACGTAACATTATCCTGTTGGACAGTTTAAATTTCAGACAGTTTTCCCATCCTATTGACACTTGACAACAATGCAAGTGTCAAACAACGTGTAGAAAATTAGTGTACAAATATCAAAGTTCAATCGGTAAGAACCTTGCGACATGTACACTATGGTGTACACACTTTGGTTTACACTTTGCCACGTGATATTCCCCCATTGGACAATTTAAATTTCAAAAAAATTTCCCGTCTGATTGACACTTGACAACGTTCCAACTGTCAAACAACGTGTCAAAAATCAGTGTACAAATAGCAAGGTTCAATCGTTAAAAACCTTTTGACATGTAAACTACGGTGTATACTTTAGTTTACACTTTGTCACGTAACATTACTCTGTTCGACCGTTTAAATTTCAAATAGTTTTCCCATCCGATTAACACTTAACAACAATGTAAATGTCAAACAACATGTCAAAATTTAGGGCACAAATAACAAAGTTCAATCGGTAAGAACCATGCGACATGTACACTATGGTTTACACACATTAGTTTACACCTTGCCACGCGACATGACCTTGCAGGACAATTTAAATTTCAAACAGTTTTCCCATCCAATTGACACTTGATAACAATGCAAGTGTCAAACAACGTGTCAAAAATCAGTGTACAAATAACAAAGCTCAATCTGTAAGAACCTTGCAACATGTACACTATGGTGTACACTTTAGTTTACAGTTTGCCATGTGACATTAACCTGTTGGACGGATTAAATTTCAAGTAGTTTTTCCATCCAATTCACACTTGACAACAATGCAACTGTCAAGTAACGTGTCTAAAATCAGTGTACAAGTAGGAAAAGTTCAATGGGTAGGAACCTTTCTACATGTACACTATGGTGAATACTTTAGTTTACACTTTGCCACGTGACATTACCCTGTTGGACAGTTTAAATTTCAAACAGTTTTCCCATCCAATTGACACTTGACAACAATGCAAGTGCCATATAACGTGTCAAAAAATAGTGTACGAATAGCAAAGTTCAATTGATAAGAACCTTGGGACATGTACACTATGGTGCACAGACTTTAGTTTACACCTTACCACGTGACATTACCGTGTTGGACAGTACAAATTTCAAACAGTTTTCCCATCCAATTGACAGCTGACAACAATGCAAGTGTCAAACAACGTGTCAAAAACAAGTGAACAAATAGCAAATTTCAATTGGTAAGGACCTTGCTACATGTACACTATGGTGTACACTTTATTTATACTTTGCCACGTGACATTACCCTATTGGACAGTTTAAATTTAAAATTCTTTTTGCTTCTGATCAACACTTGACGACAATGCAAGTGTCAAACAACGTGTCAAAAATCAGAGTACAAACAGCAAAGTTCAATCGGTAAGAACCTTGCTACATGTATAGTATGGTGTATACTTTAGTTTACACTTTGTCACGTGACATTATGCTATTGGACAGTCTAAGTTTCAAAGATTTTTCTCATCCAATTGACACTTGACAACAATGGAAGTGTCAAACAACGTGTTGAAAATTAGTGTACAAATAGCAAAATTCAATCGGTAAGGACCTCACTACATGTACACTATGTTGTACACTTTAGTTTAAACCTTTCCACATGTACACTCTGGTGTACAAATATCAGAGTTCAATTGGAAAGAACCTTTCCTCATGTACACTCTGGTGTACACATTTTAATTTACACTTGACAACAATGCAAGTGTCAAACAATGTGTCAAAAATCAGTGTACAAATAGCAAAGTTCAACTGGTAAGAACCTTTCCACATGTACACTATGGTGTACACTTCAGTTTACACTTTGCCACGTGATATTACCTTATTGGACAGTTTAAATTTCAAGCAGTTTTCCAATCCAATTGACACTTAACAACAATCCAAGTGTCAAACAATGGGTCGAAAATCAGTGTACAAATAGCAAAGTTCAATTGGTAAGAACCTTGCAACACGTACACCATGGTGTACACTTCAGTTTACACTTTACCACGTGACGTTACCCTGTTGGACAGTTTAAATTTCAAATATTTTTCCCATCCAATTGTCACTTGACAACAATGCAAGTGTCAAACAGCGTGTCAAAATTCAGTGTACAAATAGCAAAGTTCAATCGGTAAGAACCTTGCGACTTGTACACTATGGTGTACACTTTAGTTTACACTTTGCCATGTGACATTACCCTGTTGGACAGTTTAAATTTCAAACAGTTTTTCCATCCAATTAACACTTGACAACAATGCAAGTGTCAAACAACATGTCAAAAATTAATGTACAAATAGCAAAATTCAATTGGTAAGAACCTTGCGTCATGTACACTATGGTGGACGCACATTTGTTTACACCTTGCCACGTGACAATACCCTACTAGACAGCTTAAATTTCAATTTGTTTTCCAGTCCAATTAACACTTGAGAACAATGCAAGCGTCAAACAACGTGTCAAAAATTAGTGTACAAATAGGAATGTTCAATCGGTAAGAACCTTGCGACATGTGCACTATGGTCTGCACATTTATTTACACTTTGCCACGTAACATTTCCCCGTTGGATAGTTTAAATTTCAAATAGTTTTCCCATCCAATTGATACTTGACAACATTGCAAGTGTCAAATATCGTGTCAAAAATCAGGGTACAAATAACAAAGTTCAATAGGTAAGAACCATGCGACATGTACACTATGGTGTACTCACTTTAGTTTACACCTTGCCACGTGACATTACCCTGCTGGACGACTTAAATTTCAAATAGTTTTTCCATCCAATTGACACCTGAGAACAATGTAAGAGTCAGACAACGTGTCAAAAATTAGTGTACCAATAGGAAAGTTCAATCAGTAAGAATCTTGCGACATGTGCACTACAGTGTACACATTTGTTTACACTTTGCCACGTGACATTTCCCCATTGGACAGTTTAAATTTGAAATAGTTTTCCCCTCCAATTAAAACTTGACAACAATGCAAGTGTCAAACATCGTATCAAAAATCAGTTGGCAAATAGCAAAGTTCAATAGATAAGGACCTTGCTACATGTACACTATGGTGTACACTTTTGTTTATACTTTGCCACGTGACATTACCCCGTTGGACAGTACAAATTTCTAAAATTTTTCCCATCCAACTGATAATTGACAACAAGGCAAGTGTCCAACAATGTGTCAAAAATAAGTGTACAAATAGCAAAGTTCAATCAGTAAGAACCTTGCTACATGTACACTATGGTGTACACATCTGTTTACACCTACCACATGACATTACCCTATTGGACAGTTTAAGTTTCAAACAATTTTTCGAACCAATTGACACTTGACAACAATGCAAGTTTCAAACAATGTGTCAAAAATCAGCGTTCAAATAGTGAAGTTCAATCGGTAAGAACCTCGCGAAATGTACACTATGGTGTCCACTTTAATTTACACCTTGCCACATGATAATACCCTGTTGGACATCTTAAATTTCAAGCAGTTTTCCCATCCAATTGACACTTGACAACAATGCAAGGATCAAACAATGTGTCAAAAATTAGTGTACAAATAGCAAGGTTCAATCGGCAAGAACCTTGCGACATGTACACTAGGGTGTACATACTTTGGTTTACACTTTGCCACATGACATTGCCCTACTGAACATTTTAAATTTCAAAAAGTGTTCCCATCCAGTTGACACTTGACAACATTGCAAGTGTCAAACAACGTGTCAAAAATTGGTGTGCAAATAGTAAAGTTCAATCGTTAAGAACCTTGCGACAAGTACACTACGGTGTACACTTTAGTTTACACTTTGTCACGTAACATTACCTTGTTGGATAGTTTAAATTTCAAACAGTTTTCCCGTCCAATTGACACCTGACAACAATGCAAGTGTCAAACAACGTGTCAAAAATCAATGTACAAATATCAAAGTTCAATCGGAAAGAACCTTGCGACATGTACACTATGGTGTACAGACTTTAGTTTACACCGAGCCATGTGAAATTACCTGTTGGACAGTTTAAATTTCAAATAGTTTTCCCGTCCAATGGCCGCTTGACAACAATGCAACAATCAAACAATGTGTCAAAAATTAGTGTACAAACAGTAAGGTTCAATCGGCAGGAACATTACGACATGTACACTATGGTGTACATACTTTGGTTCACACTTTGTCACATGGCATTGCCCTACTGAACACTTTAAATTTCAAAAATTTTTCCCAACCAGTTAACACTTAACAGTATTGCAAGTGTCAAAACAACTTGTCAAAAATCAGTGTACAAATAGCAAAGTTCAATCGTTAAGAACCTTGCGACAAGTACACTATGGTGTACACTTTAGTTTACACTTTGCCCCATAACATTACCCTGTTGGACAGTTTAAATTTCAAACAGTTTTTCCTTCCAATTGACAGTTGACAACAATGCAAGTGCCAAACAACGTGTCAAAAATCAGTGTACAAATATCGAAGTTCATTCGGAAAGAACCTTTCCACATTTACACTATGATGTACACACTTTAGTTTACACTTGACAACAATGCAAGTGTCAAACAACGTGTCAAAAATCAGTGTACAAATAACAAAGTTCAATTGGTAAGAACCTTTCAACATGTACACTATGGTAAACACTTTAGTTTACACTTTTCCACGTGACATTACCCTGTTGGACAGTTTAAATTTCAAATAGTTTTTCCATCCAATTGGCACTTGACAACAATACAAGTGTCAAACAACGTGTCAAAAATTAGTGTACAAATAGTAAAGTTCAATTGGTAAGAACCTTGCAACATGTACACTATGGTGTACACTTTACTTTACACTTTGCTACGTGACATTGTCCTATTGGACAATTTAAATTTCAAACATTTTTCCCATCCAATTGACACTCGACAGCAATGCAAGTTCTAAAAAACATGTCAAAAATCAGTGTACAAATAGCAAAGTTCAATCGGTAAGAATCTTGCGACATGTACACAATGGTGTACACTTTGCCATGTGACATTACCCTATTGGACAGTTTAAATTTCAGATAGTTTTTCCATCCAACTGAGACATGACAATAGTGCAAGTGTCAAACAACATGTCAAAAATCAGTGTACAAATAGCAAAGTTCAATCGGTAAGAACCTTACGACATGTACACTATGGTGTATGCACTTTTGTTTACACCTTGCCACGTGACATTACCCTGCTGGACAGATTAAATTTCAAATTGTTTCCCAGTCCAATTAACACTTGAGAATAATGCAAGTGTCAAATAACGTGTCAAAAATTAGTGTACAAATAGGAAAGTTCAATCGGTAAGAACCTTGTGACATGTGCACTATGGTGTACACATTTATTTACTCTTTGCCACGTCACATTTCCCCGTTGGACAGTTTATAAATTTTAAACAGTTTTCCCATTCAATTGACACTTCACAACATTGCAAGAGTCAAACATCGTGTCAAAAATCAGGGTACAAATAACGAAGTTCAATCGGTGAGAGCCATACGACATGTACACTATGGTGTACTCACTTTAGTGTACAACTTGCCACGTGACAATACCCTATTGGACATTTAAATTTTGAAGCATTTTTTCCATCCAATTGACACTTGAAAACAATGCAAGGATCAAACAATGTGTCAAAGTTCAGTGTACAAATAGCAAGGTTCAATCGGTAAGAAACTTGTGACATGTACACTATGGTGTACACTTTAGTCTACACTTTGCCATGTCACATTACCCTGTTGGACAGTTTAAATTTCAGATAGTTTTCCCATCCAATTGAGACATGACAACAGTGCAAGTGTCAAACAACATGTCAAAAATCAATGTACAAATAGCAAAGTTCAACTGGTAAGAACCTTACGACATGTACACTATGGTGTATGCACTTTTGTTTACACATTGCCACGTGACATTACCCTGCTTGACAGATTAAATTTCAAATTGTTTCCCAGTCCAATTGACACTTGAGAATAATGCAAGTGTCAAATAACGTGTCAAAAATGAGTGTACAAATAGGAAAGTTCAATCGGTAAGAACCTTGTGACATGTGCACTATGGTGTACACATTTATTTACTCTTTGCCACGTGACATTTTCCCGTTGGACAGTTTATAAATTTTAAACAGTTTTCCCATCCAATTGACACTTCACAACATTGCAAGTGTCAAACATCGTGTCAAAAATCAGGGTACAAATAACGAAGTTCAATCGGTAAGAGCCATACGACATGTACACTATGGTGTACTCACTTTAGTTTACAACTTGCCACGTGACAATACCCTATTGGACATTTAAATTTTGAAGCATTTTTTCCATCCAATTGACACTTGAAAACAATGCAAGGATCAAACAATGTGTCAAAGTTCAGTGTACAAATAGCAAGGTTCAATCGGTAAGAAACTTGTGACATGTACACTATGGTGTACACTTTAGTCTACACTTTGCCATGTGACATTACCCTATTGGACAGTTTAAATTTCAGATAGTTTTCCCATCCAATTGAGACATGACAACAGTGCAAGTGTCAAACAACATGTCAAAAATCAATGTACAAATAGCAAAGTTCAACTGGTAAGAACCTTACGACATATACACTATGGTGCATGCACTTTTGTTTATACCTTGCCACGTGACATTACCCTGCTGGACAGATTAAATTTCAAATTGTTTCCCAGTCCAATTGACACTTGAGAATAATGCAAGTGTCAAATAACGTGTCAAAAATGAGTGTACAAATAGGAAAGTTCAATCGGTAAGAACCTTGTGACATGTGCACTATGGTGTACACATTTATTTACTCTATGCCACGTGACATTTCCCCGTTGGACAGTTTATAAATTTTAAATAGTTTTCCCATCCAATTGACACTTCACAACATTGCAAGTGTCAAACATCGTGTCAAAAATCAGGGTACAAATAACGAAGTTCAATCGGTAAGAGCCATACGACATGTACACTATGGTGTACTCACTTTAGTTTACAACTTGCCACGTGACAATACCCTATTGGACATTTAAATTTTGAAGCATTTTTTCCATCCAATTGACACTTGAAAACAATGCAAGGATCAAACAATGTGTCAAAGTTCAGTGTACAAATAGCAAGGTTCAATCGGTAAGAAACTTGTGACATGTACACTATGGTGTACACTTTAGTCTACACTTTGCCATGTCACATTACCCTGTTGGACAGTTTAAATTTCAGATAGTTTTCCCATCCAATTGAGACATGACAACAGTGCAAGTGTCAAACAACATGTCAAAAATCAATGTACAAATAGCAAAGTTCAACTGGTAAGAACCTTACGACATGTACACTATGGTGTATGCACTTTTGTTTACACATTGCCACGTGACATTACCCTGCTGGACAGATTAAATTTCAAATTGTTTCCCAGTCCAATTGACACTTGAGAATAATGCAAGTGTCAAATAACGTGTCAAAAATGAGTATACAAATAGGAAAGTTCAATCGGTAAGAACCTTGTGACATGTGCACTATGGTGTACACATTTATTTACTCTTTGCCACGTGACATTTCCCCGCTGGACAGTTTATAAATTTTAAACAGTTTTCCCATCCAATTGACACTTCACAACATTGCAAGTGTCAAACATCGTGTCAAAAATCAGGGTACAAATAACGAAGTTCAATCGGTAAGAGCCATACGACATGTACACTATGGTGTACTCACTTTAGTTTACAACTTGCCACGTGACAATACCCTATTGGACATTTAAATTTTGAAGCATTTTTTCCATCCAATTGACACTTGAAAACAATGCAAGGATCAAACAATGTGTCAAAGTTCAGTGTACAAATAGCAAGGTTCAATCGGTAAGAACCTTGCGACATGTACACTTTGGTGTACATACTTTGGTTTACACTTTGCCACATGACATTGCCCTACTCAACAATTTAAATTTCAAAAAGTTTTTCCATCCAGTTGACACTTGACAAAATTGGAAGTGTCAAACAACGTGTCAAAAATCAGTATAGAAATAGCAAAGTTCAATCGTTAAGAACCTTGCGACAAGTACACTATGGTGTACACTTTACTTTACACTTTGCGACGTAACATTACCCTATTGGACAGTTTAAATTTTAAATAGTTTTCCCGTCCAATTGACATTTGACAACAATGTAAGTGTCAAACAACGTGTCAAATATCAGTGTACAAATATCAAAGTTCAATCAGAAAGAACCTTGCGACATGCACACTATGGTGTACACACTTTAGTTTACACCTTGCCACGTCACATTACCCTGTTGGACAGTTTAAATTTCAAATAGTTTTCCCGTCCAATTGAAAGTTGAAAACAATGCAAGGATCAAATAATTTGGCAAAAATCAGTGTACAAATTGCAAGGTTCAATCAACAGGAACCTTGTGACATGTACACTATGGTGTACATACTTTGGTTTACACTTTGCCACATGACATTGCCCTACTGATCATTTTAAATTTCAAAAAGTTTTCCCATCTAGTTGACACTTGACAACATTGTAAGTGTCAAACAACGTGTTAAAAATCAATGTACAAATAGCAAAGTTCAATCATTAAGAATCTTGTGACAAGTACACTATGGTGTAAACTTTAGTTTACACTTTGCCACGTAATATTACCCTGTTGGACAGTTTAAATTTTAAACAGTTTTTCCGTCCAATTGACACTTGACAACAATTCAAGTGTCAAATAACGTGTCAAAAATAAGTGTACAAATATCAAAATTCAACCGGAAAGAACCTTGCGACATGAATACTACGGTGTACACACTTCAGTTTACACCTGGCCACGTAACATTGCCTGTTGGACAGTTTAAATTTCAAATTGTTTTCCAGTCCAATTGATGCTTGACAACAATGCAAGGATCAAACAATGTGTCAAAAATCAGTGTACAAATAACAAGGTTCAATCGGCAGGAACCTTGCGACATGTACACTATGGTGTACACTTTAGTTTACACTTTTCCACGTGACATTACCCTATTGGACAGTCAAAATTTCAAACAGTTTTCCCATCCAATTGACACTTGACAACATTGGAAGTGTCAAACAACGTGTCAAAAATCAGTGTACAAATAGCAAAGTTCAATCGGTAAGAACCTTGCGACATGTACACTATGTTGTACGAATTTTTGTTTACACCTTGCCACATGGCATTACCCTACTGGACAGCTTAAATTTCAAATATTTTTCTAGTCCAATTGATACTTGAGAACAAGGCAAGTGTCAAACAACGTGTCAAAAATCTGTGTACAAATAGGAAAGTTCAATCAGTAAGAACCTTGCGACATGTGTACTATGGTGTACATATTTATTTACACTTTGCCACGTGACATTTTTCAGTTGGACAACTTAAATTTCAAATAGTTTTCCCATCCAGTTAACACTTGACAACATTGCAAGTGTCAAACATCGTGTCAAAAATCAGGATATAAATAACAAAGTTCAATCGTTTAGAACCATGCGACATGACACTATGTTGTACGTACTTTAGTTTACACCTTACCACGTGACATTACCCTACTGGACAACTTAAACTTCAAATAGTTTTCCCGTCCAATTGACTCTTGAGAACAATGCAAGAGTCAAACAACGTGTCAAAAATCAGTGCATAAATAGAAAGTTCAATCAGTAAGAACCTTGCGACATGTGCACTATGGTGTACACATTTGTTTACAATTTTCCACGTGACATTTCCCTGTTGGACAGTTTACATTTCAAACAGTTTTTCCATCCAATTGAAACTGGACAACAATGCAAGTGTCAAACATCATGTCAAAAATCAATTAGCAAATAGCAAAGTTCAATTGGTAAGGACATTGCTACATGTACACTATGGTGTAAGCTTTAGTTTACACTTTGCCACGTGACATTACCCCATTGGACAGTTCAAATTTCAAAAAGTTTTCCAATCCAATTGACCTTTGACAACAATGCAAGTGTCAATCAACGTGTCAAAAATAAGTATACAAATAAAAAAGTTCAATCGGTAAGAACCTTGCTACATGTACAATATGGTGTACACATCAGTTTACACTTTGTCACGTGTAAAATCCCGAATTTTTACTTAGCATTAATTTATTTAATAGGAATGCAATGTTCAGTTAAGTCCTTATACAAGTTAATTG